>NC_045130.1:35430543-35733573 GCF_007655135.1 Punica granatum | reverse complement strand
TTAGTTTTTTGTCCCGTGTGTTCCATGGGTTCTTTTTCATATATTTCTATATAATTTATTATTGTAATTATTTACATTTTGAAATACCAATTCTCTTATTAAAAATAATAATATTTTTCAATTATTAATTTTAATTTTCAAATGATAATCTTTAATAGCTTTTTTGGGTTACAAATTAGAGTAAGCTAATTATTATAATAATAATTTGAAATTAATTATTTCAATTATATGTGTCATTTTTCACATTAATTATTAATATAGATCTATCACATATATTAAGTATTGTAATTAGGATAAATTATTGTTTGGTCCCTTTTGAAACTTTGTTTAAGAGATCCATATTTTTAAATTTTATTTTTATTTTATTTATGAGCTTAAGCTCATAACGTTGTGTCATAGATTTTTCTTCTATGGGATAATAATCTTTTTATATAAGTTCTATATATAATTAATTAATTTGTGTGAACTTTATATCATTTCCATTGCGTATATATATATATATATATATGTTTGTTTTAATACACATATATATAATTTCTTATAATAATTAACTTGATATTTGAAAAATATGTTTACTTCTTAACATTGCAAAATATTTCCAATGCTAATTTTATATCTCATGCAATAACCAATTAATAAAGTTAGACTAATTTTGAATGGTTCGATAAATAATTTCAAGTAACGAAACTCAATTATTGTGTATTGTGTATATATTTAATTGTTGTACATTTCATGTTTAACACAAATCTGAATGCATATTTTTTAAATATAAAATTTTATGACATCCTTATTTCATATATTGCAATAAGTTCGTATATTATAATAAGAAATGCTACATGAATTATTTCAAATCATCTATATTAATCTTTTAAAAAAATTATTTCTAATAATTTTATTTTATTAACGAGAAAGCATTTAATAATGTAGGAGTCAATTTTACTTATATAAATATATGGATTAGTGCACCTAACTAGGGATATCTATATCCCGGTTAAGAGTAACTCCAGTCGTCACGAGATCATGATGTACGATGGACAAATATAGACCATTTGCAGCAACATTTCGATTATTAGTGCATCTACATATTAGAGTAATCAAATTGTGTGCCCTATAGATTTTGATTTTACACTTGCATGTATGGAGTATATGTTTCTATTATTGATATCATCAGGAAGACTTAACTGGTTATGTATATGACCTCTTCCCAATATATTATAGTAATTATAATTTTGGATTACATGGAAAAGAAAATCTCTTCAATTTATTTTTCTTTCTGATGGAAAAATATAGATAAGAGTAAATGACAGTGTGCGAGGAGGTTTGCTTCTTTGTGCTACTATATAAGTGGATGAGGTCATACCAAGAGTTTACGAAGTTGATTTCTTGCCTTTGATTTGGTATAGGGCAATCGCGGAGTCTCTCTCCAAGGATCTTCCATACACGTTATCTCCTGACGATGTATTCCTAACTGTTGGATGCACTCAAGCGATAGAAGTCATAATATCGGTCCTAGCCGGCCGCCCTGGCGCCAATGTTCTGCTTCCGAGACCTGGTTATCCATACTATGAGACATGTGCTTCTTTCAGCAAACTCAAAGTGCGCCACTTCGATCTTCTTCCTGACAAGGGCTGGGAGGTTGATCTCGCAGGGGTTGAGAAGCTTGCAGATGAGAATACCATGGCAATGGTCATCATTAACCCGGGCAATCCATGTGGTAACGTCTTCAGCTATGAACATCTAAAGCAGGTACGGATATACACATATCGAATTTTGGTTCATCTTAAATTCTTGTAGTTCTAGACTTGGAGATGCCTCATCTTTAGCTATAGCTTGATTTTTTTGTCCTCTAGGTTGCTGAGACGGCGAAAAAGCTCGGAATTATGGTGATCGCTGATGAGGTATACGCCCATCTGGCTTTTGGGAATACGCCATTCACTCCCATGGGAGTATTTGGATCCATTGCTCCAGTCTTGACTCTAGGATCGATATCAAAGCGGTGGATCGTTCCGGGATGGCGACTTGGTTGGCTTGTCACTACTGACCCGAATGGCATCCTGAAGAAATCCGGGGTCAGCTCTCTCTCTTTGCCGGTGGCTTATAGAATTCAATTTCTTACTTGTAAGGAAGAATTTAAGTTGGCCCGTTCTGTTTCTTTTGAGGTTGTTGAGTCCATCAAAGAGTTTTTAACTGTCGCTTCCGATCCCGCAACCTTCATACAGGTATAAAAGTTCACTCGATTTAGTTCATCTGGTTGATTTCTATGCCTCCAAATATGAGTGTTGGAGGCTTTATTTAATGAATGTGTTATTTAATGTTCTTGGTTCCCAAGGATTGTTTAGATCTTCTCTTACTCTCCCATTTGTCTTGAGAATGTAACAGGGAGCAATTCCTCGCATGCTTGAGAATTCAACAGATGATTTCTTCTCGAGAATTATAGTCCTACTCAAGCACACTGCAGATATGTGTTACGATAGGTTCGAACAGATCCCTTGTATCATTTGCTCAAGCAAGCCTGAAGGGTCAATGTTTGTAATGGTATGATCATCAATTCTTTAAAGTGTGGATCTGTGTATATGAACTAATATGTATATCTACTTGCCAGTCCCGGCAGTGTATGTTTGTGTTGAGGAACTGATGAAATGCTACTCGAAATGGCCGAATATTTCAGGTCAAGTTGAACCTATCAATGCTCGACGGCATAGAAGATGATCTGGACTTTAGCTTGAAGCTTGCCAAGGAGGAATCAGTCATTGTTCTACCAGGTAATAACTGAATCATTATCCGAGGTTTACTTCTTTCGTATTCGTTGTGGTTGTTTCAATCAACTGAGGTAAAAATTTCCAGTTCGAAACATAACTTCTCAGTAAGTCCTACACATATGTTAACTAACTGAACACCAAACTATTGCAGGTATAGCGGTCGGAATGAAAAACTGGCTACGCGTGACTTTTGCCATCGAGCCTGCTTCACTCGTAGACGGGATGGAGAGGATCAAGGCCTTCTGTGAAAGGCATGCCAAGAAGCAATAATTCAGATCTCTGGGCAGGTGATGGAGCTGTAGAGATCGGCAACTACATGTTAGATCTCGTGCTCCCTCTCACAGAATTTATCTTCGAGATATGTTTACAAGTCTTCGTATCGACTAGAGTTTGCGAATGGCAGTCTCATTAATTAGCAGCAAAATGTATGAGTAAATGGCATCAAATGTTTGACTACATCTTTCCTAAAAAGAGACAGACGCGTGAACTTTCTTCAATGTATCACCTAAATTTCGGTTTGTTTAGAAAAATTTGGAGATCTCCATATACGCAGTTCCCCATTAATATATTGATATATACTTATAAAATGACATCCAATCCTATTCATACAAGATAAAACGAAATGCGACTTTGCTTGAAACTAATAACAAGTTGCATGTTTGATTTTTATCAGTAGATTTTTTTTAGAAGACTGTCAAGAGGATCCTTCATATATCCGTGGCAAAAACGGATACAAGGACCCAACTGAATATTATAACAGCGGGATATAATAGTCTATCAGCCAGGCAATCAAGGAATATATTGTGAAAAATCACAACAAAATGAACACAAGTACAATTGAAATTTGCCATTTTGAAACCGTCAATACCGATCATGACCTGTCTGTAGCATTTTATTGTGGACCCCATTGTACACCAGGACCTGGGGCAATATAACAACTGCACCTGCAAGTGGAGCTGAGGGAATTGTGGGCTACGGGTATCAAGTCTGACTCGGCTAGGAATAGCCATGGACTCGTGAAGAGAACAATATTAATACTATACTCCTCTCAGTGCTTCTTACCAAACTACATCCTCGTCATGCCATAATGTACCATGAGAATGATACGTTTTTGGATATTCAGTCATTTTTACAAAAAAAGCCCGGCAAGTTACTTTAAGGACTGTCAAGGTCCACCGCTGATCCATGACAGACCACGAAATAACTTAGATCTTCAGCAGGAGATTGAGGCAGGTAATGGAGCTGCAGAGAACAGCAACCGCTCGTAATTGGATCCCAATCTCTCTCTTGCTCTCGTGATAAAAAATCTTCTAGCAATGTTTTACATGTCATGGGCACTAAAATAAGTGATTGGCATCCTCTATTCTTCTGTTTCCTTCATTGGACATTCAATAGTGAAATTGCAGACATCTTCGATGTCTGATGACTTATATTGATGTTGGGAGGGACCGGGGGGCCAGAGATCGCGCCTGGTCTCTTGTCAAACTGAATAAAGGGACAGGAAGCATGGACAAAATTAATATTTCAAAATTCATTTTTCCATTTATTTAACGTAAGGGCTTACATATATGAATTGTTTAGGAAAATCTGGAAAGCTCGATGTACTCGATTTCCCATCCGGTCGTGACATTGAGTCATTGACAACCGATGGGGAGAATCCTCCTAGGATCTGATCCTTTTTATTATGGAAGAACAGCTAACAATACTAGCCTTGTGCTGAAGCATATTCTCTAATTAGTAATTTGTCTAGGCATTTCAATCTAATATTTACTGATTAGACGAGTGCACAAGACTAATGGCATGAGCCCACATAGACAAATTTAAGGGTGAAATACGCTCCACTCTCTTGAGTTTATGCCTAATGACACTCCAACTCAATCTTTATCAAAATAGACACCCCAACTCAATTTTAATCAAAATAGACATTCCACCCCCGTTCTTAATAGTAAAATTGATAATTCACCCCTTTGTCCGTGTTGACCTAATTGAAAAAAATTCTTTTGGTCCTTAATTTTTAGCTTATTTTTCAATTTTGTACTAATTTATATTATTTTTCAATATCGTTTCAAGGTGATACAGTTGACCCGAGTTCGGGTCAAATTATTTAAATCATCAATAAATCTATTGACATACAATTTTTTTGTGAATGAAAAAAGTTTGAAAATAAGAAAATACATAAAAAGAAAAAAGAAAAAAGAAAAATAATGCTTGTAACTGCTCTGTTTGAAGTCATCGATGATCATTAAGGTTTTCGATTACCTACGATTGAGTATTTGCCATTGGTGCGGCTCTACTTGTAACATTGACATATTAAATTAGGACATCTAAAATCTCAGTATTGGGCTAATATTATAAACCGTGAAAATATTCCTCCGTAAATTCATGGGAGTATTGGTGGCATTTACTGCAAAACACGAGTATTTGGTAGGGGTATGATCTCTCAGTGTTAAATGTAGTGATTTTGGATATCAATCTCAAAGAGAGGATGTTTAGTCATCGGATACGTCTGCTTTATGTTTATGATGAATGAACACCCCTTGCTTTAGACCGTGGAGAGCTCTCATGTTTGTTGACAAGTCGTTCTCTTCTCTTTTTTAATTCAAAATACATTTTATTTTTAAAAATATTACACACTAATAAGTTTATTGAAAATTCAAACATTATAACCAAATTGAATAAACTGTGCGGTGTTCAAGATCAAAATAATTCAAAAGAACAGAGATAGGATGAAAGTAAAAAAGAAAAAAAAGGTCAAGGCTCAAAGGAAATTTATTTTATTAAGTCAACAAGATTAATGGGGTGGATTGTCTATTTTAATTAAGAATGCAGTGAAGTGTCATTGCACAAAATCTCAAGGAAGGGGAGTGTATTTAAATTTAAATATGAGAAAGAGAGGATAGCATAGTAGCAATATCCTCGTTCATATTCAATTTTTGTGAATGAAAATACTTTTTACTCTTTTATTTAATTCTTCATTTTCTTATATTAAACTTCTACAATTCCATTATAGCCGAACAATGCCTAAATCTGAACTATGACGTGCCCTTAACTTATATGCCATCATTACATACTATTTACATTTTATACGGGGAATTTTGCTAATCTACTTTTAATGAAACATCTGGAATTTTAGAACAAATCCATAACCATTATGCATCATTGCATCTATCTCACAAACAACATTGGAACGTTCTGCATGGGTTTGTTACATTTTATACGTTAGTAATTAATGGTAAAATTAACGAACATTTGACACAATGTATGTGTTAGAGATATTATTAAGTTATATAGAAAATAGAATATTTTCATAATAAAATCATATCGATCCATTAGTTAGTTAATGTTCTTGGGAGTTTTTAGATCTGATTTTGATATTATTCAGTATTTTTTTATATTTATTTCTAGATTCCCTATAGCATATAAATAGGCACATTATCTATGATATTTGTTGAGTCGTTTTATTCAATCAATATATTTTACTCCCGTGGTTTTGGCTTTATGGCCACCACGTATCCTTTTTGTCTCTACTCTATCCTCTCAATTACGTGAAATTCGTCATGGTATGAGCGGGACGCATCATGGTATCAATTATGTGAAATTCATCATGGTATCAGCGGGACGTGTCATGGTATCAGCGGGATGATGAGACCTGATGATGATGAGATGACGAAGATGACAACAACGGATCTTTGAAGGCAAAAAGTTTCAAGTCAATATTTTTCAGCCTCTAAAGATGCTCAAGCCATTTTAAAGTCTCAAGTCGATTGTTACGTTATTCCTTCATCTTTGAAACCAAGAGGCTCAATTCGATTTTCTCAATTGTTGGGCAAAGGACCCAAGTCAATCCATACCTGTTATTTGCTATGCCAAGAAGTCCCTATCATCGTCAAACTTGTCACTGCATGCAAGACTTACATTTCGCTACGCTACATGCTCATCTTGAAGGGAGTGCTATTTAGGAGATAAAATATTTTCAAAGTAAAATCATATCGATCAATTAGATAATTAATATTCTTAGGATTTTTTAAATATGATTTTGCTATTATTTAGTATCTTTGATATTTGTTTCTAGATTCCCTGTAGCATAGAAATAGGCACATTCTCTAAGATATTTATTAACTCATTCTATTCAATCAATAGATGGTTTTGATTTTGTGACAACCACGCATCCTTTTATGTCTACGCTCTTCTCTCAATTGTATGAAATTCGTTAGTATGTAATGATAGCAACATTGAAACGTTCTGCATTGGTTTTACAAGTTCTTTTTTTTTTTCCTTTTTTCAACAGTAATTACATTTTCAAAATTTCTTGCACCATAGAATCACTTCCCCCAAATTACATTGATCAAATAGCTTCTCAAAGAAAAACTATTGACTTTCGGATATGACGGCACAAAAAACGTGGATTAATGAAAGTGACGTTGCGCTTTCAGTCACCGTCACCCCGACATGATCTTTCCTCGGAAAAAAATTTCTCTCTTTCCTGTTAGAAGAAAAGTAAATGAATCTCGTGAAGGGAAAACCAAATGCTAAATAAAAGAACAAGAGAAGTCATCTACCGGGAAAAAAAAAGAAGAAGAGAGGAAGTCACTTACGAAAATCAAGTTCACAACTCTTTAATTCTTAGGCAAGGATTTGTTTTACTTTCTTTCTCCTATTCACGACGTAATTGTGCATTGATAATATTATGAATCTTTTAAAAACACAAAAAGAAGAATCTTAATTCATTGCTTTTTTTTTTGGTGGATGACGGGGCAAAGTCCAAGAAAAACAGAAAAAGAAATTAAGAAATATAGAGCCGGGTTCAAGAGACCTCAATAAAATCGCTAAACAAAAGCGCTCTTTATCCAGTCAGCGAATAATGATAATAATTCATTGCCATGAAAATCCAAGAAAGTAGCTTATCTTGATTGCTATCTTGGAAGTTTCATCCTAAGGAATTTTCAAGAGGATGACGACATTGTCGAAATCCCACAATACGTATATTCGTTGTGACTTTTCTTAAACGTTTGGAGTACAGCCACATGTTCAAATGCATAATGTATGGCTGCTCAATTTATTGGTGCGTCCTAAGGGCGGAGCCAATGTATTGGCAGGGAGCAACTTTGAATTTTTTAAATTTTACCTCAAAAGTAAGAGTTTTTTTTAATATAAAATTAGTATTTTAATCCCCTAAACTTTTAATTTTTAAAATTTTACCCCAAAAGTATGAGTTTGCCCCCCTGAACGAAAATCTTGGCACCGTCCTGGTGCATCCCCCTCAAGAGTTTGATGCACAATTTGAGTGATAGATGTCGTGATATGTCTGAGTCATGATTAAATACTTAGCAAGTTCTACGGAAAAAATATCAAAAGGAAAGGAAGACGGAAGAGAAAAAGGTCATATCGTGATATAGTACTGGAATGTTGGAATTAATAGAATATTCATCTTCTCAGAAAAGGGAAAGTGCGTATTCTCGTTTAATAATTAAGATATTTCAAGTTTAATTCTCATTAATTAAATTATCTAAGACTCTAGATTAACTTTTTAATTTGTTATATTAAACTCACATGTCAATCTTATAACCGAAAAGAAAAAAAAAACCATCTTCCAGTTTCTACGTTTAAGTGCTGGATCTCTCTGATTATGATGATGAGGATAATGTACATACGTACATGCATTGGACGACAATAGTCTCAGTTTAGTCCAATTTGGGAATTTTTTTTAAAAAAAAGGTGAAATTGGTTACATTTTCCAGCATGGTTTGTGATTTCTTTTAGTATTTCTTTATCATGGTGATGCTCAGCATGTTGGTTTAAACGGATAATCTCCCCATAAAATCTGGCTTAAAAAATATCATAAAAGCCTTGTTTTCTTGCCAGGTTCGAATCAGAGATGTTTTTCTTCTTTTGACGGGGAAGGGGCATGAGCTTTATATAGATAAACGAGAAGGCCAATCAAGTTCCATTAAAGAAAATCGAATTTGAAATTTTTTGATTTTTTTTTTATGAAGATGTATGTTCAGTATTCATTTTTTTTTTCGGTTCCATAGAGAGCAAATTCCTTTCGCGTGCAACATGAACCAATATTATATAATATTATTCCTTTCGCGTGCAACATGAGCCAATATTGTATGTCCAGTATTCATTTTTTTTTTATCCCTAGAGAGCAAATTCCTTTCGCGTGCAACATGAACCAATATTATAGTGTCCACTCAATTTATAAGGCCACACGGACCACGAGGAATGCATCATGGCATCTCACAAGCAGACACCCGAGAGACAATATGGTCCATGCTTCCTTAGATCCCCTTGATCCATGCCTCGTTGAATTGTCTTGATTCTAACATCTCCCGATTATCATTATTCGAAAGAATATTCTCCCTGGTACTATCTCCCAATTCCTTCATTTTTTTCTCGATAGGCTAACGGGGAATTCCTTCTTTTCCTTTTTATATAGGGTAAATTGCACTAGTGGTCCAAATTGTTTTACAAATGTTTCATTATGGTTCAAAAAGTTTTTTTCGCTACATGATGGTACAAAATATTTCAAAGTTGTTTCATGATGGTACAAACCGTCAATTGGCCCTAACGCCGTTAATATTTTGCTGACGTGGCGCGTCCTATGTGTCACTTTAGTTACGTGGAACCAATCATAATGCGCCACGTCATTTAAGAGAAAATAAAATTTTAAAAAGTCCAAAAAAAACAAAAAAATAATTAAAAAATATAAAAGAAGAGTAAAAATTTTGAAAAAAAATAAAAATATATTTTAAAATTTTTTAAAAAATACAAAAAAAAATTAAAAAAATACAAAAAAGAGTAAAAATTTAGAAAAAAAATATAAAAAATTATTTTAAAATTTTGAAAATTTAAAAATTTAAAAATTATTTTTAAAAAATTTTATTTTAAATTTTATTTTAAATAAAATTTTTTATTTTTAAAAATAATTTTATAAAAAAATAAATTTTAATATTAAATTTTTTTAATTTAAAATAATAAAATCATTTTAAATTTTAAATTTAAATTTTAAAATTTAAAATATTTTTAAAATTTTTAGAATTATTTTAAATTTTTCGGCCACGTCAGCAAGGAGGTGACACGTAGTAGCCACGTCAGCGTCGGCTTGACAGCGTCAAGCTCAAGTTGACGGTTTGTATCATCATGAAACAACTTTGAAACATTTTGTACCATCATGTAGCGAAAAAAACTTTTTGGACCATAATGAAACATTTATAAAATATTTTGGACCGCCAGTGCAATTTACCCTTTTATATAATAAGAGAAATTTGGATTTTATCCGACTAAGGATTGGTTTGGGAATCAAAGAAGGGTATGGTATATCCAAGATATTTCAGTTTCGATAGTCATGGTAGGACCTACTAGTGTCCATTTATCAGCTATTAAAATTTTTATTTCATTGTATAAGGTCCATTAGTCTTCCTTGTAACCGAAAAAATAATGCAAAAGTGCTGAAATCAATTATACTATAATTTTAAAATAATTCACCAAACTGTTTCTTCTTAAAATCCAATAAGAAAAGTACATATTCAACCACCACCTCATTCCCATACGAAGCCTAATGCTGCTACAATTCATGTGAAATGCAAACCCACAAAATAGGTAAGCCTAATCACACAAATTGTGTAAGTTGTCAAATATAAAGTAATTTGACTCCATAATTTAACAGCGACTCGAATTTGGATCTTTATCAAAGGGTCATGCTATTAGACTGCAGCGACCCTTTTATTTTTTATAATTTCACAAAAAGTTATTCTTTTTTTTTAAAATTTTCCTTTTGGTTTATGAAAAGAATTTGTTATTTTTCCAAGAAAGCACCCGGTTTCATTCACATTCTCACTCTTATATATACTACAAACTAACTGCGCTCATACACATTCCCACGTTAAGGGCTGGACGACGTAGCGGAAACTCAGAACTATCTCCTCACATTCTCAGCTGCCGGTCGCCATAAGACACTGTCTGCCGGAGGAGATTGATATGGGAGAGGTGGCGATGGAGAACTGGTCGGGTCAGCAGAAATGGAGGTTCCAGCGCAATGAAGTACAGAGCACCTCATCGGCGGTCACCATAAGGATGGTCCGAACCATGCTGATGGGCAACCTCAGGAAGGACGACCCCAGGACCATCATCCCGTTTGCCCACGGTGATCCCTCCTCATTCCCCAGCTTCCGCACTGCCGCTGTGGCCGAGGATGCCATTGTTGACACCCTCTGCTCCGGCAAGTTCAACAGCTACGCCACCACATCCTTTGGTATTCCCCCTGCCCGGAGGTAACAAATACCAATCCAAACTACTATAGCTCTCGGATATCTATCAATTTTGGTCTAATTTGCTCTAGTATTTTCTCGTGTCCTTTGTACGTAGAACATTTTTTGCAATTATCGCGCGGTTCTTGCTTTCTTGGTTCGTTTTAGTTTTTCGATCAATAAAGTATATATGTTACGCGTCCATTTCTTATTTCATATATATGACAAGACTCCTAGGTAATTGATGTCTAATATTTAATAATCATAGTGAATATATGTGTTCTAACAAAAATGATTAGATCTTTTTTATTCTTTTTTTTCCCCTTTGATGAACAAAATGTTATAACAAGCCGGAATCAATATTTTCTGCTGCATTTCCGTTACTAATCAAGAAGCGCCGCAGGCCTCTTAGTATTAGATTAAGTGGATAATAACGTAAATGGTTTATTTTGTTTTTGATAAGTAAATGGATCATTCTATTCACAAAAGAGGTCCAATATCGCGTATAAATACGAGATGCTATTATATCCTCAAATGATCGATGCCCTTGCGTATTAGGTGTCTATATCTATTTAAAAGATACTATAAATATCGTATTGTGTTTACTTGCGATAGATGTGTTTATCTATAGGGATTGAAGTATACCAACTATATATCCAAGTATATATAATACCTGACTGGATCTTAACATATTGAACATGGGGGCAGCCGCAGATTTCCTATTTAGTGCTTGTAGCCTTCATTTGACTCAGCTCTGAAACAGACCCACTTGTTGACCCATAAATGTATGACGACACTATGTTTTCGTTCGGTGTTGGTATGGCGACACTATTTTCTATTACAATATATATTTTAAGATTTTCCTCAAATAATAAACTGGACCCATATATATAGTTACACATATTACAAAGATCCAAAACACATGGATATTTTCTTTTGGTCATATATAACCTACTGCAAAATTGCCATTGAGGAAAGTTTATTTTGTCACTTCGTCAATTCTTTGACCAAAGTTGACTAGTTGAAACACCAATTCTCTTATTAAAAATAATAATATTTTTAAATTATTAATTTTAATTTTCAAATAATAATCTTTAATAGCTTTTTTTTATACAAATTAGAGTAAGCTAATTATTATAATAATAATTTGAAATTAATTATTTCAATTATATGTGTCATTTTTCACATTAGTTATTAATATAGATCTATCACATGTATTAAGTGTTGTAATTAGGATAAAAAATTGTTTGGTCCCTTTTAAAGCTTTGTTTAAGAGATCCATATTTTTAATTTTTTTTTATTTTATTTATGAGCTTAAGCTCATAATGCTGTGTCATAAATTTTTCTTCTATGGGATAATAAATTTTTTTTATAAGTTCTATATATAATTAATTAATTTTTGTGAACTTTTATATCATTTCCATTATATATATATATATGTTTGTTTTAATACACATATATATCATTTCTTATAATAATTAACTTGATTTTTGAAAAATATGTTTACTTCTTAACATTTCAAAATATTACCAATGCTAATTTTATGTTTCATACTATAACCAATTAATAAAGTTAAACTAATTTTGAATGGTTCGATAAATAATTTCAAGTAACGAAACTCAATTATTGTGTATTGTGTATTTATTTAAATGTTGTATATTACATGTTTAACACAAATCTGAATGCATATTTTTTAAATATAAAGTTTTATGACATCCTTATTTCATATATTCAATTGTTATTTTTATATTGCAATAAGTTCGTATATTATAATAAGAAATGCTATATGAATTATTTCAAATCATATCTATTAATATTTTTAAAAAATTGTTTCTAATAATTTTATTTTATTAATGAGAAAGCATTTAATAATGTAGGAGTCAATTTTACTTATATAAATATATGGATTAGTGCATCTAACTAGGGATATCTATATCCCGGTTAGGAGTAACTCCAGTCGTCACGAGATCATGATGTACGATGGACAAATATAGACCATTTACAGCAACATTTTGATTATTAGTGCATCTACAATATTAGAGTAATCAAATTGTGTGCCTTATAGATTTTGATTTTACACTTGCATGTATGGAGTATATGTTTCTATTATTGATATCATCAGGAAGACTTAACTGGTTATGTATATGACCTCTTCCCAATATATTATAGTAATTATAATTTTGGATTACATGGAAAAGAAAATCTCTTCAATTTATTTTTCTTTCTGATGGAAAAATATAGATAAGAGTAAATGAAAGTGTGCTACTATATAAGTGGATGAGGTCATACCAAGCGCTTACGAAGTTGATTTCTTGCCTTTGATTTGGTATAGGGCAATCGCGGAGTCTCTCTCCAAGGATCTTCCATACACGTTATCTCCTGACGATGTATTCCTAACTGTTGGATGCACTCAAGCGATAGAAGTCATAATATCGGTCCTAGCCGGCCGCCCTGGCGCCAATGTTCTGCTTCCGAGACCTGGTTATCCATACTATGAGACATGTGCTTCTTTTAGCAAACTCAAAGTGCGCCACTTCGATCTTCTTCCTGACAAGGGCTGGGAGGTTGATCTCGCAGGGGTTGAGAAGCTTGCAGATGAGAATACCATGGCAATGGTCATCATTAACCCGGGCAATCCATGTGGTAACGTCTTCAGCTATGAACATCTAAAGCAGGTACGGATATACATATATCGAATTTTGGTTCATCTTAAATTCTTGTAGTTCTAGACTTGGAGATGCCTCATCTTTAGCTATAGCTTGATTTTTTTGTCCTCTAGGTTGCTGAGACGGCAAAAAAGCTCGGAATTATGGTGATCGCTGATGAGGTATACGCCCATCTGGCTTTTGGGAATACGCCATTCACTCCCATGGGAGTATTTGGATCCATTGCTCCAGTCTTGACTCTAGGGTCAATATCAAAGAGGTGGATCGTTCCGGGATGGCGACTTGGTTGGCTTGTCACTACTGACCCGAATGGCATCCTGAAGAAATCCGGGGTCAGCTCTCTCTCTTTGCCGGTGGCTTATAGAATTCAATTTCTTACTTGTAAGGAAGAATTTAAGTTGGCCCGTTCTGTTTCTTTTCAGGTTGTTGAGTCCATCAAAGAGTTTTTAACTGTCGCTTCCGATCCCGCAACCTTCATACAGGTATAAAAAGTTCACTCGATTTAATTCTTCTGGTTGATTTCTATGCCTCCAAATATGAGTGTTGGAGGCTTTATTTAATGAATGTGTTATTTAATGTTCTTGGTTCCCAAGGATTGTTTAGATCTTCTCTTACTCTCCCATTTGTCTTGAGAATGTGACAGGGAGCAATTCCTCGCATGCTTGAGAATTCAACAGATGATTTCTTCTCGAGAATTATCGGCCTACTTAAGCACACTGCAGATATGTGTTATGACAGGTTCGAACAGATCCCTTGTATCACTTGCTCAAGCAAGCCTGAAGGGTCAATGTTTGTAATGGTATGATCATCAATTCTTTAAAGTGTGGATCTATGTGTATATAAACTAATATGTATATCTACTTGCCGGTCCTGGCAGTGTATGTTTGTGTTGAGGAACTGATGAAATGCTACTCGAAATGGCCGAATATTTCAGGTCAAGTTGAACCTATCAATGCTCGACGGCATAGAAGATGATCTGGACTTTAGCTTGAAGCTTGCCAAGGAGGAATCAGTCATTGTTCTACCAGGTAATAACTGAATCATTATCCGAGGTTTACTTCTTTCGTATTCGTTGTGGTTGTTTCAATCAACTGAGGTAAAAATTTCCAGTTCGAAACATAACTTCTCAGTAAGTCCTACACATATGTTAACTAACTGAACACCAAACTATTGCAGGTATAGCGGTCGGAATGAAAAACTGGCTACGCGTGACTTTTGCCATCGAGCCTGCTTCACTCGTAGACGGGATGGAGAGGATCAAGGCCTTCTGTGAAAGGCATGCCAAGAAGCAATAATTCAGATCTCTGGGCAGGTGATGGAGCTGTAGAGATCGGCAACTACATGTTAGATCTCGTGCTCCCTCTCACAGAATTTATCTTCGAGATATGTTTACAAGTCTTCGTATCGACTAGAGTTTGCGAATGGCAGTCTCATTAATTAGCAGCAAAATGTATGAGTAAATGGCATCAAATGTTTGACTACATCTTTCCTAAAAAGAGACAGACGCGTGAACTTTCTTCAATGTATCACCTAAATTTCGGTTTGTTTAGAAAAATTTGGAGATCTCCATATACGCAGTTCCCCATTAATATATTGATATATACTTATAAAATGACATCCAATCCTATTCATACAAGATAAAACGAAATGCGACTTTGCTTGAAACTAATAACAAGTTGCATGTTTGATTTTTATCAGTAGATTTTTTTTAGAAGACTGTCAAGAGGATCCTTCATATATCCGTGGCAAAAACGGATACAAGGACCCAACTGAATATTATAACAGCGGGATATAATAGTCTATCAGCCAGGCAATCAAGGAATATATTGTGAAAAATCACAACAAAATGAACACAAGTACAATTGAAATTTGCCATTTTGAAACCGCCAATACCGATCACGACCTGTCTGTAGCATTTTATTGTGGACCCCATTGTACACCAGGACCTGGGGCAATATAACAACTGCACCTGCAAGTGGAGCTGAGGGAATTGTGGGCTACGGGTATCAAGTCTGACTCGGCTAGGAATAGCCATGGACTCGTGAAGAGAACAATATTAATACTATACTCCTCTCAGTGCTTCTTACCAAACTACATCCTCGTCATGCCATAATGTACCATGAGAATGATACGTTTTTGGATATTCAGTCATTTTTACAAAAAAAGCCCGGCAAGTTACTTTAAGGACTGTCAAGGTCCACCGCTGATCCATGACAGACCACGAAATAACTTAGATCTTCAGCAGGAGATTGAGGCAGGTAATGGAGCTGCAGAGAACAGCAACCGCTCGTAATTGGATCCCAATCTCTCTCTTGCTCTCGTGATAAAAAATCTTCTAGCAATGTTTTACATGTCATGGGCACTAAAATAAGTGATTGGCATCCTCTATTCTTCTGTTTCCTTCATTGGACATTCAATAGTGAAATTGCAGACATCTTCGATGTCTGATGACTTATATTGATGTTGGGAGGGACCGGGGGGCCAGAGATCGCGCCTGGTCTCTTGTCAAACTGAATAAAGGGACAGGAAGCATGGACAAAATTAATATTTCAAAATTCATTTTTCCATTTATTTAACGTAAGGGCTTACATATATGAATTGTTTAGGAAAATCTGGAAAGCTCGATGTACTCGATTTCCCATCCGGTCGTGACATTGAGTCATTGACAACCGATGGGGAGAATCCTCCTAGGATCTGATCCTTTTTATTATGGAAGAACAGCTAACAATACTAGCCTTGTGCTGAAGCATATTCTCTAATTAGTAATTTGTCTAGGCATTTCAATCTAATATTTACTGATTAGACGAGTGCACAAGACTAATGGCATGAGCCCACATAGACAAATTTAAGGGTGAAATACGCTCCACTCTCTTGAGTTTATGCCTAATGACACTCCAACTCAATCTTTATCAAAATAGACACCCCAACTCAATTTTAATCAAAATAGACATTCCACCCCCGTTCTTAATAGTAAAATTGATAATTCACCCCTTTGTCCGTGTTGACCTAATTGAAAAAAATTCTTTTGGTCCTTAATTTTTAGCTTATTTTTCAATTTTGTACTAATTTATATTATTTTTCAATATCGTTTCAAGGTGATACAGTTGACCCGAGTTCGGGTCAAATTATTTAAATCATCAATAAATCTATTGACATACAATTTTTTTGTGAATGAAAAAAGTTTGAAAATAAGAAAATACATAAAAAGAAAAAAGAAAAAAGAAAAATAATGCTTGTAACTGCTCTGTTTGAAGTCATCGATGATCATTAAGGTTTTCGATTACCTACGATTGAGTATTTGCCATTGCTGCGGCTCTACTTGTAACATTGACATATTAAATTAGGACATCTAAAATCTCAGTATTGGGCTAATATTATAAACCGTGAAAATATTCCTCCGTAAATTCATGGGAGTATTGGTGGCATTTACTGCAAAACACGAGTATTTGGTAGGGGTATGATCTCTCAGTGTTAAATGTAGTGATTTTGGATATCAATCTCAAAGAGAGGATGTTTAGTCATCGGATACGTCTGCTTTATGTTTATGATGAATGAACACCCCTTGCTTTAGACCGTGGAGAGCTCTCATGTTTGTTGACAAGTCGTTCTCTTCTCTTTTTTAATTCAAAATACATTTTATTTTTAAAAATATTACACACTAATAAGTTTATTGAAAATTCAAACATTATAACCAAATTGAATAAACTGTGCGGTGTTCAAGATCAAAATAATTCAAAAGAACAGAGATAGGATGAAAGTAAAAAAGAAAAAAAAGGTCAAGGCTCAAAGGAAATTTATTTTATTAAGTCAACAAGATTAATGGGGTGGATTGTCTATTTTAATTAAGAATGCAGTGAAGTGTCATTGCACAAAATCTCAAGGAAGGGGAGTGTATTTAAATTTAAATATGAGAAAGAGCGGATAGCATAGTAGCAATATCCTCGTTCATATTCAATTTTTGTGAATGAAAATACTTTTTACTCTTTTATTTAATTCTTCATTTTCTTATATTAAACTTCTACAATTCCATTATAGCCGAACAATGCCTAAATCTGAACTATGACGTGCCCTTAACTTATATGCCATCATTACATACTATTTACATTTTATACGGGGAATTTTGCTAATCTACTTTTAATGAAACATCTGGAATTTTAGAACAAATCCATAACCATTATGCATCATTGCATCTATCTCACAAACAACATTGGAACGTTCTGCATGGGTTTATTACATTTTATACGTTAGTAATTAATGGTAAAATTAACGAACATTTGACACAATGTATGTGTTAGAGATATTATTAAGTTATATAGAAAATAGAATATTTTCATAATAAAATCATATCGATCCATTAGTTAGTTAATGTTCTTGGGAGTTTTTAGATCTGATTTTGATATTATTCAGTATTTTTTTATATTTATTTCTAGATTCCCTATAGCATATAAATAGGCACATTATCTATGATATTTGTTGAGTCGTTTTATTCAATCAATATATTTTACTCCCGTGGTTTTGGCTTTATGGCCACCACGTATCCTTTTTGTCTCTACTCTATCCTCTCAATTACGTGAAATTCGTCATGGTATGAGCGGGACGCATCATGGTATCAATTATGTGAAATTCATCATGGTATCAGCGGGACGTGTCATGGTATCAGCGGGATGATGAGACCTGATGATGATGAGATGACGAAGATGACAACAACGGATCTTTGAAGGCAAAAAGTTTCAAGTCAATATTTTTCAGCCTCTAAAGATGCTCAAGCCATTTTAAAGTCTCAAGTCGATTGTTACGTTATTCCTTCATCTTTGAAACCAAGAGGCTCAATTCGATTTTCTCAATTGTTGGGCAAAGGACCCAAGTCAATCCATACCTGTTATTTGCTATGCCAAGAAGTCCCTATCATCGTCAAACTTGTCACTGCATGCAAGACTTACATTTCGCTACGCTACATGCTCATCTTGAAGGGAGTGCTATTTAGGAGATAAAATATTTTCAAAGTAAAATCATATCGATCAATTAGATAATTAATATTCTTAGGATTTTTTAAATATGATTTTGCTATTATTTAGTATCTTTGATATTTGTTTCTAGATTCCCTGTAGCATAGAAATAGGCACATTCTCTAAGATATTTATTAACTCATTCTATTCAATCAATAGATGGTTTTGATTTTGTGACAACCACGCATCCTTTTATGTCTACGCTCTTCTCTCAATTGTATGAAATTCGTTAGTATGTAATGATAGCAACATTGAAACGTTCTGCATTGGTTTTACAAGTTCTTTTTTTTTTTTCCTTTTTTCAACAGTAATTACATTTTCAAAATTTCTTGCACCATAGAATCACTTCCCCCAAATTACATTGATCAAATAGCTTCTCAAAGAAAAACTATTGACTTTCGGATATGACGGCACAAAAAACGTGGATTAATGAAAGTGACGTTGCGCTTTCAGTCACCGTCACCCCGACATGATCTTTCCTCGGAAAAAAATTTCTCTCTTTCCTGTTAGAAGAAAAGTAAATGAATCTCGTGAAGGGAAAACCAAATGCTAAATAAAAGAACAAGAGAAGTCATCTACCGGGAAAAAAAAAAAGAAGAGAGGAAGTCACTTACGAAAATCAAGTTCACAACTCTTTAATTCTTAGGCAAGGATTTGTTTTACTTTCTTTCTCCTATTCACGACGTAATTGTGCATTGATAATATTATGAATCTTTTAAAAACACAAAAAGAAGAATCTTAATTCATTGCTTTTTTTTTTGGTGGATGACGGGGCAAAGTCCAAGAAAAACAGAAAAAGAAATTAAGAAATATAGAGCCGGGTTCAAGAGACCTCAATAAAATCGCTAAACAAAAGCGCTCTTTATCCAGTCAGCGAATAATGATAATAATTCATTGCCATGAAAATCCAAGAAAGTAGCTTATCTTGATTGCTATCTTGGAAGTTTCATCCTAAGGAATTTTCAAGAGGATGACGACATTGTCGAAATCCCACAATACGTATATTCGTTGTGACTTTTCTTAAACGTTTGGAGTACAGCCACATGTTCAAATGCATAATGTATGGCTGCTCAATTTATTGGTGCGTCCTAAGGGCGGAGCCAATGTATTGGCAGGGAGCAACTTTGAATTTTTTAAATTTTACCTCAAAAGTAAGAGTTTTTTTTAATATAAAATTAGTATTTTAATCCCCTAAACTTTTAATTTTTAAAATTTTACCCCAAAAGTATGAGTTTGCCCCCCTGAACGAAAATCTTGGCACCGTCCTGGTGCATCCCCCTCAAGAGTTTGATGCACAATTTGAGTGATAGATGTCGTGATATGTCTGAGTCATGATTAAATACTTAGCAAGTTCTACGGAAAAAATATCAAAAGGAAAGGAAGACGGAAGAGAAAAAGGTCATATCGTGATATAGTACTGGAATGTTGGAATTAATAGAATATTCATCTTCTCAGAAAAGGGAAAGTGCGTATTCTCGTTTAATAATTAAGATATTTCAAGTTTAATTCTCATTAATTAAATTATCTAAGACTCTAGATTAACTTTTTAATTTGTTATATTAAACTCACATGTCAATCTTATAACCGAAAAGAAAAAAAAAACCATCTTCCAGTTTCTACGTTTAAGTGCTGGATCTCTCTGATTATGATGATGAGGATAATGTACATACGTACATGCATTGGACGACAATAGTCTCAGTTTAGTCCAATTTGGGAATTTTTTTTAAAAAAAAGGTGAAATTGGTTACATTTTCCAGCATGGTTTGTGATTTCTTTTAGTATTTCTTTATCATGGTGATGCTCAGCATGTTGGTTTAAACGGATAATCTCCCCATAAAATCTGGCTTAAAAAATATCATAAAAGCCTTGTTTTCTTGCCAGGTTCGAATCAGAGATGTTTTTCTTCTTTTGACGGGGAAGGGGCATGAGCTTTATATAGATAAACGAGAAGGCCAATCAAGTTCCATTAAAGAAAATCGAATTTGAAATTTTTTGATTTTTTTTTTATGAAGATGTATGTTCAGTATTCATTTTTTTTTTCGGTTCCATAGAGAGCAAATTCCTTTCGCGTGCAACATGAACCAATATTATATAATATTATTCCTTTCGCGTGCAACATGAGCCAATATTGTATGTCCAGTATTCATTTTTTTTTTATCCCTAGAGAGCAAATTCCTTTCGCGTGCAACATGAACCAATATTATAGTGTCCACTCAATTTATAAGGCCACACGGACCACGAGGAATGCATCATGGCATCTCACAAGCAGACACCCGAGAGACAATATGGTCCATGCTTCCTTAGATCCCCTTGATCCATGCCTCGTTGAATTGTCTTGATTCTAACATCTCCCGATTATCATTATTCGAAAGAATATTCTCCCTGGTACTATCTCCCAATTCCTTCATTTTTTTCTCGATAGGCTAACGGGGAATTCCTTCTTTTCCTTTTTATATAGGGTAAATTGCACTAGTGGTCCAAATTGTTTTACAAATGTTTCATTATGGTTCAAAAAGTTTTTTTCGCTACATGATGGTACAAAATATTTCAAAGTTGTTTCATGATGGTACAAACCGTCAATTGGCCCTAACGCCGTTAATATTTTGCTGACGTGGCGCGTCCTATGTGTCACTTTAGTTACGTGGAACCAATCATAATGCGCCACGTCATTTAAGAGAAAATAAAATTTTAAAAAGTCCAAAAAAAACAAAAAAATAATTAAAAAATATAAAAGAAGAGTAAAAATTTTGAAAAAAAATAAAAATATATTTTAAAATTTTTTAAAAAAATACAAAAAAAAAAAAAAAAATACAAAAAAGAGTAAAAATTTAGAAAAAAAATATAAAAAATTATTTTAAAATTTTGAAAATTTAAAAATTTAAAAATTATTTTTAAAAAATTTTATTTTAAATAAAATTTTAAATAAAATTTTTTATTTTTAAAAATAATTTTATAAAAAAAAAATTTTAATATTAAATTTTTTTAATTTAAAATAATAAAAATCATTTTAAATTTTAAATTTAAATTTTAAAATTTAAAATATTTTTAAAATTTTTAGAATTATTTTAAATTTTTCGGCCACGTCAGCAAGGAGGTGACACGTAGTAGCCACGTCAGCGTCGGCTTGACAGCGTCAAGCTCAAGTTGACGGTTTGTATCATCATGAAACAACTTTGAAACATTTTGTACCATCATGTAGCGAAAAAAACTTTTTGGACCATAATGAAACATTTATAAAATATTTTGGACCGCCAGTGCAATTTACCCTTTTATATAATAAGAGAAATTTGGATTTTATCCGACTAAGGATTGGTTTGGGAATCAAAGAAGGGTATGGTATATCCAAGATATTTCAGTTTCGATAGTCATGGTAGGACCTACTAGTGTCCATTTATCAGCTATTAAAATTTTTATTTCATTGTATAAGGTCCATTAGTCTTCCTTGTAACCGAAAAAATAATGCAAAAGTGCTGAAATCAATTATACTATAATTTTAAAATAATTCACCAAACTGTTTCTTCTTAAAATCCAATAAGAAAAGTACATATTCAACCACCACCTCATTCCCATACGAAGCCTAATGCTGCTACAATTCATGTGAAATGCAAACCCACAAAATAGGTAAGCCTAATCACACAAATTGTGTAAGTTGTCAAATATAAAGTAATTTGACTCCATAATTTAACAGCGACTCGAATTTGGATCTTTATCAAAGGGTCATGCTATTAGACTGCAGCGACCCTTTTATTTTTTATAATTTCACAAAAAGTTATTCTTTTTTTTTAAAATTTTCCTTTTGGTTTATGAAAAGAATTTGTTATTTTTCCAAGAAAGCACCCGGTTTCATTCACATTCTCACTCTTATATATACTACAAACTAACTGCGCTCATACACATTCCCACGTTAAGGGCTGGACGACGTAGCGGAAACTCAGAACTATCTCCTCACATTCTCAGCTGCCGGTCGCCATAAGACACTGTCTGCCGGAGGAGATTGATATGGGAGAGGTGGCGATGGAGAACTGGTCGGGTCAGCAGAAATGGAGGTTCCAGCGCAATGAAGTACAGAGCACCTCATCGGCGGTCACCATAAGGATGGTCCGAACCATGCTGATGGGCAACCTCAGGAAGGACGACCCCAGGACCATCATCCCGTTTGCCCACGGTGATCCCTCCTCATTCCCCAGCTTCCGCACTGCCGCTGTGGCCGAGGATGCCATTGTTGACACCCTCTGCTCCGGCAAGTTCAACAGCTACGCCACCACATCCTTTGGTATTCCCCCTGCCCGGAGGTAACAAATACCAATCCAAACTACTATAGCTCTCGGATATCTATCAATTTTGGTCTAATTTGCTCTAGTATTTTCTCGTGTCCTTTGTACGTAGAACATTTTTTGCAATTATCGCGCGGTTCTTGCTTTCTTGGTTCGTTTTAGTTTTTCGATCAATAAAGTATATATGTTACGCGTCCATTTCTTATTTCATATATATGACAAGACTCCTAGGTAATTGATGTCTAATATTTAATAATCATAGTGAATATATGTGTTCTAACAAAAATGATTAGATCTTTTTTATTCTTTTTTTTCCCCTTTGATGAACAAAATGTTATAACAAGCCGGAATCAATATTTTCTGCTGCATTTCCGTTACTAATCAAGAAGCGCCGCAGGCCTCTTAGTATTAGATTAAGTGGATAATAACGTAAATGGTTTATTTTGTTTTTGATAAGTAAATGGATCATTCTATTCACAAAAGAGGTCCAATATCGCGTATAAATACGAGATGCTATTATATCCTCAAATGATCGATGCCCTTGCGTATTAGGTGTCTATATCTATTTAAAAGATACTATAAATATCGTATTGTGTTTACTTGCGATAGATGTGTTTATCTATAGGGATTGAAGTATACCAACTATATATCCAAGTATATATAATACCTGACTGGATCTTAACATATTGAACATGGGGGCAGCCGCAGATTTCCTATTTAGTGCTTGTAGCCTTCATTTGACTCAGCTCTGAAACAGACCCACTTGTTGACCCATAAATGTATGACGACACTATGTTTTCGTTCGGTGTTGGTATGGCGACACTATTTTCTATTACAATATATATTTTAAGATTTTCCTCAAATAATAAACTGGACCCATATATATAGTTACACATATTACAAAGATCCAAAACACATGGATATTTTCTTTTGGTCATATATAACCTACTGCAAAATTGCCATTGAGGAAAGTTTATTTTGT
The DNA here is from genome assembly GCF_007655135.1 of Punica granatum. NCBI lineage: Eukaryota > Viridiplantae > Streptophyta > Magnoliopsida > Myrtales > Lythraceae > Punica > Punica granatum. Next base: position 35,709,637 of record NC_045130.1, on the reverse strand, counting down.
CACTTCGTCAATTCTTTGACCAAAGTTGACTAGTTGAAACACCAATTCTCTTATTAAAAATAATAATATTTTTAAATTATTAATTTTAATTTTCAAATAATAATCTTTAATAGCTTTTTTTTATACAAATTAGAGTAAGCTAATTATTATAATAATAATTTGAAATTAATTATTTCAATTATATGTGTCATTTTTCACATTAGTTATTAATATAGATCTATCACATGTATTAAGTGTTGTAATTAGGATAAAAAATTGTTTGGTCCCTTTTAAAGCTTTGTTTAAGAGATCCATATTTTTAATTTTTTTTTATTTTATTTATGAGCTTAAGCTCATAATGCTGTGTCATAAATTTTTCTTCTATGGGATAATAAATTTTTTTTATAAGTTCTATATATAATTAATTAATTTTTGTGAACTTTTATATCATTTCCATTATATATATATATATGTTTGTTTTAATACACATATATATCATTTCTTATAATAATTAACTTGATTTTTGAAAAATATGTTTACTTCTTAACATTTCAAAATATTACCAATGCTAATTTTATGTTTCATACTATAACCAATTAATAAAGTTAAACTAATTTTGAATGGTTCGATAAATAATTTCAAGTAACGAAACTCAATTATTGTGTATTGTGTATTTATTTAAATGTTGTATATTACATGTTTAACACAAATCTGAATGCATATTTTTTAAATATAAAGTTTTATGACATCCTTATTTCATATATTCAATTGTTATTTTTATATTGCAATAAGTTCGTATATTATAATAAGAAATGCTATATGAATTATTTCAAATCATATCTATTAATATTTTTAAAAAATTGTTTCTAATAATTTTATTTTATTAATGAGAAAGCATTTAATAATGTAGGAGTCAATTTTACTTATATAAATATATGGATTAGTGCATCTAACTAGGGATATCTATATCCCGGTTAGGAGTAACTCCAGTCGTCACGAGATCATGATGTACGATGGACAAATATAGACCATTTACAGCAACATTTTGATTATTAGTGCATCTACAATATTAGAGTAATCAAATTGTGTGCCTTATAGATTTTGATTTTACACTTGCATGTATGGAGTATATGTTTCTATTATTGATATCATCAGGAAGACTTAACTGGTTATGTATATGACCTCTTCCCAATATATTATAGTAATTATAATTTTGGATTACATGGAAAAGAAAATCTCTTCAATTTATTTTTCTTTCTGATGGAAAAATATAGATAAGAGTAAATGAAAGTGTGCTACTATATAAGTGGATGAGGTCATACCAAGCGCTTACGAAGTTGATTTCTTGCCTTTGATTTGGTATAGGGCAATCGCGGAGTCTCTCTCCAAGGATCTTCCATACACGTTATCTCCTGACGATGTATTCCTAACTGTTGGATGCACTCAAGCGATAGAAGTCATAATATCGGTCCTAGCCGGCCGCCCTGGCGCCAATGTTCTGCTTCCGAGACCTGGTTATCCATACTATGAGACATGTGCTTCTTTTAGCAAACTCAAAGTGCGCCACTTCGATCTTCTTCCTGACAAGGGCTGGGAGGTTGATCTCGCAGGGGTTGAGAAGCTTGCAGATGAGAATACCATGGCAATGGTCATCATTAACCCGGGCAATCCATGTGGTAACGTCTTCAGCTATGAACATCTAAAGCAGGTACGGATATACATATATCGAATTTTGGTTCATCTTAAATTCTTGTAGTTCTAGACTTGGAGATGCCTCATCTTTAGCTATAGCTTGATTTTTTTGTCCTCTAGGTTGCTGAGACGGCAAAAAAGCTCGGAATTATGGTGATCGCTGATGAGGTATACGCCCATCTGGCTTTTGGGAATACGCCATTCACTCCCATGGGAGTATTTGGATCCATTGCTCCAGTCTTGACTCTAGGGTCAATATCAAAGAGGTGGATCGTTCCGGGATGGCGACTTGGTTGGCTTGTCACTACTGACCCGAATGGCATCCTGAAGAAATCCGGGGTCAGCTCTCTCTCTTTGCCGGTGGCTTATAGAATTCAATTTCTTACTTGTAAGGAAGAATTTAAGTTGGCCCGTTCTGTTTCTTTTCAGGTTGTTGAGTCCATCAAAGAGTTTTTAACTGTCGCTTCCGATCCCGCAACCTTCATACAGGTATAAAAAGTTCACTCGATTTAATTCTTCTGGTTGATTTCTATGCCTCCAAATATGAGTGTTGGAGGCTTTATTTAATGAATGTGTTATTTAATGTTCTTGGTTCCCAAGGATTGTTTAGATCTTCTCTTACTCTCCCATTTGTCTTGAGAATGTGACAGGGAGCAATTCCTCGCATGCTTGAGAATTCAACAGATGATTTCTTCTCGAGAATTATCGGCCTACTTAAGCACACTGCAGATATGTGTTATGACAGGTTCGAACAGATCCCTTGTATCACTTGCTCAAGCAAGCCTGAAGGGTCAATGTTTGTAATGGTATGATCATCAATTCTTTAAAGTGTGGATCTATGTGTATATAAACTAATATGTATATCTACTTGCCGGTCCTGGCAGTGTATGTTTGTGTTGAGGAACTGATGAAATGCTACCCGAAATGGCTGAATATTTCAGGTCAAGTTGAACCTATCAATGCTCGACGGCATAGAAGATGATCTGGACTTTAGCTTGAAGCTTGCCAAGGAGGAATCAGTCATTGTTCTACCAGGTAATAACTGAATCATTATCCGAGGTTTACTTCTTTCGTATCCGTAGTGGTTGCCTCAATCGACTGAGGTAAAAATTTCCAATTCAAAACATAACTTCTCAGTAAGTCCTACACATATGTTAACTAACTGAGCACCAAACTATTGCAGGTATAGCGGTCGGCATGAAGAACTGGCTACGCGTGACTTTTGCCATCGAGCCTGCTTCACTCGAAGACGGGATGGAGAGGATCAAGACCTTCTGTGAAAGGCATGCCAAGAAGCAATAATTCAGATCTCTGGGCAGGTGATGGAGCTGTAGAGATCGGAAACTGCATGTTAGATCTCGTGCTCCCTCTCACAGAATTCATCTTCGAGATATGTTTACAAGTCTTCGTATCCACTAGAGTTAGCGAATGGCAGTCTCATTAATTAGCAGCAAAATATATGAGTATATGGCATCAAATGTTTGACTACATCTTTCCTAAAAAGAGACAGAGGCGTGAACTTTCTTGAATGTATCACCAAAATTTCGGTTTGTTTAGAAAAATTTGGAGATCTCCATATACGCAGTTCCCCATTAATATATTGATATATAATTATAAAATGACATCCAATCCCATTCATACAAGATAAAACGAGATGCGACTTTGCTTGAAACCAACAAGAAGTTGCATGTTTGATTTTTATCAGTATAATTTTCTTTCTTTTTTTTTTAAGAAAACCGTCAAGAGCATCTTCCATATATCTGCAAAAACAGATACAAGGACCCAATAGAATATTATAAGAGCGGAATATAACAGTTTATCCGTCGGGTAATCAAGGAAAATATTGTGAAAAATCACAACAAAATAAACACAAGTATAATTGAAAATTACCATATTAAAACCGTTAATCCCGATAACGACCTGTCTGTAGGATTTCACTATGGACCCCCATTGTACACCAGGACCTGGGGCAATATAACAACAGCACCTACAAGTGGAGCTGATGGAATTGTGGGCTACGGGTATCAAGTCTGACTCGGCTAGGAATAGCCATGGACTCGTGAAAAGAACAATATTAATACTATACTCCTCTCAGTGCTTCTTACCAAACTACATCCTCGTCATGCCATAATGTACCATGAGAATGATACGTTTCTGGATATTCAGTCATTGTTACTAAAAAGCCCGGCAAGTTACTCTAAGAAGGACTGTCAAGGTCCACCGCTGATCCATGACACACCACGATCACATCAACCACGTACTCCGCCAGCGATAAATAAATCATCTTTTTTTTTTTGCTTGAAAATAGATATTCATTAATAATAACAAAGCAGCAAAAGTTGAATGGACCATGTTGCATCTTTTCGTCTCCTGAAGCGAATTGCCAGAGGAATGAATGAGATGTCAATAGGACCATTCAAATTACAAGTATCAGCCCGGTGGGGAATGTTGTGGGCAAGATGGTTATCTGCTCGAGAGATATATACAGCAGTGCAGTTATTCAATAAAGAAGATAGTTCAGGCAGAGATTGATGAGGAGACATCAAGCTGTCAATTACGTCTTTGCAATCGCTGAGTAAAAGTAGGTTGTAGAGTCCAAGTTGTTGAGCACATCGGATGGTGTATCAAATCAAATCAAACAATTAATTAAATAGCAATTTAAAGGCAATAAGTCCAATCGAGTTTGAATAGAAAAAAGAATAAAAGAAATCCTTGTGACCGGTAAGCTCATGCTGAGCGAGGATAAATCGGGTCAGCACCACTCAAAATAGTAATAATAATAACAATAATGATAATAATAATTGACACACTTCATCAATCAATCAAACACCAACATATATTATCGAAGATATATGGACACACAAATACTGAACCTATATCGGTCCTCCTAGCCGTGTCCCTCCTAGCAGTGCCCCACCGACCTGCCACCGGCGTAAGGAGGGGTGATGGAGAGCGGGCTGAGCGAGCAGAGATGGAAGTTCCGAGCCAATGAGTTCTACACCTCCTCCTCGACAATCTCTGTCCGTGGCATCCTTGGTCGGCTTTGGGGCAGCCTCAGCGAGGACAACCCGAGGCCGGTCATCCCACTAGGCCATGGCGACCCTTCCGTCTTCCCCTGCTTCTGCACCTCCCCTGTCGCCGAGGGAGCCATCTTTGAATCCGTCAGCTCTGGCGGGTTCAACTGCTACTCCTACCCTGTCGGAATTCTCCCTGCGCGGAGGTATGTAGCAACACGATCCATTCTACTGCATAACATCCGATTAGTATTAATAACAGTCGTTCCTTAAAAAGGCAATACACGAAAGCAGGGTAGTTTCCCACCATAACTGAGAACGTCTTTTTCTATAGTCCTTTTTCGGTGAAACGCGAATGTTCTACTAGCCGAGACTAATCCGTATTTGGCATCGACTTAACCATTTTCCAGAAGCATGAATGGGTTTTCGATGCGCTTTTTCTGATCTACTCCTTTTCATTGTTTTGCCGAGATTTGAGAAGTTCAGGACAGTTGGATTCACTTCTCTGTTGTTTCTGTCTTTCCATTTCTTTCTTTATGGATTCTTTGGTGTCTGTCTAAACCAATTTCATTTTTTGCCAAAATTCGTACCGGGCAGTTGCAGAGTACCTCTCTAAGGATCTCCCTTATGCACTGTCTCCCGATGACGTGTTCTTAACGGTCGGGTGCATACAAGCTATTGAGGTCATCATATCGGTCCTTGCACGTCCCAGTGCCAATATCCTCCTGCCAAGACCTGGTTTCTTTCACTACGAAACGTGTGCTTCATCCAGTAACCTCGAAATGAGGCACTTCGATCTTCTTCCGGAAAGAGGCTGGGAGGTAGATCTCATGGGTGTTGAGAAGCTTGCAGATGAGAACACAGTGGCAATGGTCATCGTAAACCCGGGCAATCCTTGTGGGAATGTCTATAGCTACGACCATCTGAAGAAGGTGCCTAGAAATATTTGTTAAAACTCTTTAGAGTTATTGATGTGAGGTTGCCTCTATTTAAGGCTGATATATTCGTGCATTACATTAGGTCGCAGAGATGGCCAAAAAGCTCGGGATTATGGTGATCTCCGATGAAGTATACGCCCATCTAGTTTTTGGGAATACACCATTCACTCCCATGGGAGTGTTCGGATCCATTGCTCCCGTCTTGACTCTAGGATCGATATCAAAGAGGTGGATTGTTCCGGGATGGCGACTCGGTTGGCTTGTTACGACTGATCCGAATGGCATCCTCACAAAACATGGGGTGACGTATCTATCTCTCTTTAGCTTTCAGTTTCACATCTCTTTGAGGAGAGGATATAACTAGCTGGTTAGTTTGTTCTAGGTTGTTGAGTCCATCAAGGGATTCCTAAGTACCTCCCCCGATCCGGCTACCTTCATACAGGTATACAAGATGAAATACTTATTGGTATCTCCCGTTTAGTGTTGTTCGGATATCGTAATTCTGTGATTATTCTGTAACCTTCTTTTTCCCGGCGGGGCATGGTGGCTTAAGGGCTTGTTATCAAGGCTTCTACTCAGTTTGCCTTGTCTTCGAAGTATAACAGGGAGCAGTTCCACAGATACTTGAGAAGACACCAGATGATTTCTTCTCGAGAACAATCGACGTACTCAAGCAAACTGCAGATATATGTTATGAGATGATTAAAGATATCCCCTGCATTACTTGTCCGTACAAGCCCGAAGGGTCCATGTTTGTAATGGTATGATTCCATTCTTTGACAAACAATTCAATAGTAAGAAATTTTTTGTCGATGTCCTGCGGAAAATGAAAGAACTTGAAATGGACAAATTAATTCATCTCAGGTTAAGCTGAATTTGTCGATGCTGGATGGCGTAAAAGACGATGTAGACTTTTGCATGAAGCTTTCCAAGGAGGAATCAGTCATTGTTCTCCCTGGTAATTAGATCATCATCCAAGGTTTTTATTTCTTCGTAGCAGTTTCAGAGTTCAGATTAATTGCACGCTCTGCTCGTAGAATAGTTCCTACATCAGTGCTTGTGTTGCTTTTGTTACCATAACAAGTCTTGGGCTCTTCGACATATGGTTTTGCACATAAGTTTCTCAATAAATTCTACATATATACCAATTGTTGAGGTATTGCAGGTGTAGTTGTTGGAATGAAGAATTGGCTTCGCATTACTTTCACCATCGAGCCGTCTTTGCTCAGAGATGGGCTAGAAAGGATTAAGGCCTTCTATGAGAGGCATGCCAAAGCGCCGTAAGATCCGTTACAGACTCAAGCAAATGACCCAGTGACAGTAGAAACCGACATCTGCCTGTTGGTCCTCAAGCCCTCCATCGTATAATAGCTTCCAAGCAATGTTGCTTGTAACTTGTAATGAATTGACCAGAATAAACTCTCTTCCAAAAGATGCATTTTGCTTCGCTGCAAAATGTTCGAATATGGAGGGGAAATTGAGATTGACATGGCGACTTCTTGTTCCAAAATGTCCCATCACTTGATAATTTTTCAAATAATTCCAGCTCATTAGATGAAACATGGTTTCAGTAAATATTGAACTGACCTATCAAATGTTTCTGGAAACAGAACGTTCATTAGCTATCACCAGGAATCCGGAGAGTGATTAATACAGAAGCAGCGGCAGAAGGGTCTTATTGTACAAAAGATGTTAAAACTTAAAAGAGTTTTTTTCTTGACCTTAATACAAGATTTCCATTCTAATATACAGATACAACATCCTCGTCACGTTCCTGTCGAGTCTCCTAGGAGGAAGATTCCACCGTGACTGCTCACTCATGTTGAGACTTTCATTCAGCCACAACAAGAGCTTGCTGAAGTTGTTGTTCACCAAGTCGTTCTTTTTCCACTGCCCCATCCCCTCCAAGTTTCAGCTGTGAATTTTGCCGACAGTATCGGAGAATCACGACTGATATGAATGCTGTAATCAGAGCCAGACAACATAATCAAACACCAATTTTCAGCCCAGAGGCCCCAGACATGTTCAGATGATAAGATGCTAAATTTTAGTTTTATCTGTGATGGGAATAAGATCACCTGTTAGAATACGTGCTTTGACAGTAGAGAGATTCCAAAAGGCCATGGTGGCTGATGCCGCCACCATTTTCTTGTGGGAGCAAACACACCACTTCTCTAATACCCACCATAACACGGACTCAACTGCATTTAGAAAGAAACTACTTAAACACCGTCAAAACGCAAGAGAAATGCAAGCAATGGGAAGTCGGTTTTTTTTTTCCCCCCCACCTTTCTGGTTTATCTGAAGACAATAGCGCGAATACAATTTGGGGACAGTGAAGCTCATGAAAAATCCTGCACGGGTTTGTCAAACGTTACGCAATACAATCTCTCAAGCAAGCAATTGTACAAATGAACTGACCATACTCTTTCCCTTACCGATTGCACAGAGTCTCCACATTGTAAGAAGATGCCCGTACTCAGCACCAAGAAGAAGAAATGGCGCTACCTATTGTTTAGTCAAACATAAGAATTTATTCTCGTCCAATAGAGTACAAGCACTTAAGCTCATCAGAAATGTGATAGAATATGATCTTTTGTTTAACTACCTTAAGGGTCGTAGATGGCTCCCCAGAGAAAAGTTCTCTCGTCTTTGAGATCGTGAGATTTGCAGCTGGAAGTATGAGTCTAGCAGCCCGTAAGATATCTTCTTCCCTTAACCGGAGATCCCGCCTCTTCTCTGCATTATTCCTGAAGAAATCACCAGTGTAAACTTAAGCTGAGCCTCGGCACAAAACGAGCGTACCCACGCATAAGTCTCAAGTGATATTACAGGTATACCTTTGAGAGATCGAATTCGAGAAAAATGATAAGCCCAAAAACAGAAGCCCCAGCTGGCAAACTGCAGTGAAAATGCTGCAAAAGCATAGCCGAAATAAAGCGATTCAGCATCACGGCATTACCCATCTGTATAAATAACAAAATCAAAGTCGAGAAAATCAAAATAGAGCCGAGCTGCTCACCTAAAGTTGATTCCTTTTGCAAAGCATGATGATAAGAAGCAGAGAGAGCCCAAACCGAACCAAAGGGTCGATTTCGCAGCATCTCTCCACATTATCAAATCAGTGATTGCTTCTCCAATCAGGTCTATATTCACATTGTCAAATCCCTCATCAGCTTCCAGCCCTACAACGAAGAACAAATCATATCTAGAGGAAAAGTATCAAACTTCGATTTTGAAATGGGCATATAAGTCATGTCAATACATACTGGATAAGCTCGAAGAAGAAGTGACCAGAGGCACCAAGGTTAGCTTCTCCTTCCTCGACCTCCCACTGTTCCTCCTCCTCCTCGGCTTCACCATCTCTTCCGCGAATCCCGACTCCCTCTCTTCCCGGGCCTCGGCCTCCGGCCTCCTCCGCGACCGCCGGGTGGTCCTGGGAGAACCGCAGCCCGGGAGACCCAGGTGAGACCCGCGGCTCTTGCAACGCTTCCGGGCCCCCACGGGCTCGACGTTCTCATCGTTGGCCATTTCGAGGCGATCGGCGAGCCGGGTCTTAGATCTTTTGTAAGGAGAGGGCGAGAGAAGCAGCAATTCTTGAAGGGGGAGGGAGTTGGTCGAGGACCGCAGGGACATGTTTGACGGGGACGGGATTTTCCTTGAGGACGGCGAGTTGACCAGATCGAGTGAGAGCTTCGGAGGCCCTTCGGCCTCAATTTCCAAGTCCCTCGGCCTCGCGAGGCGAGAGACAAGCTTGGTTCTTGATCGATGAGATGCCGGCGTTGAGTCCATGATTGATTCTTCAAGGGAACAGAGCTTCGAGGGGGCAGAGAGAAGATCAGTAAACAAAGAGGGTTTTCGGTGTGCGAGTCGTTTGATTAAAGATGGCTTCTTCGCTCTGGTTTGAGCTCTCTTAAGAATGGAAGCTTGCCAAGGTTTGAGATCGATTGAGAAGAGAGCCGTTGCAGAGACGAAAGATGTCTCCTTTTCCTTTCCGAGGCTTTTGAATATTCGACGGCGGGGGAACACTGGTGCCCTGTGGGCTTCAACGGTTAGAATTCAGGATTATGGGTTATAGACAACTTTGTCTAGATTCTCAATCTAATTGGACTTTAGGGGGGGTTCTCACTCGAGCCAGGCCAGGCCCAATCCTGAGCCCATCTGAGCCACCGCGATCTCAATTCGGGTCTGGTGTAGCGGATCGGTGATCATGTACGGCATATAACAATGGTGGAAGCACGAGCCGATCTCAACTTTGATCATTTCAGATGTGCCGGTGGGTCTCCTTATGAGGATAGAGCAGATAATCCCACGTGTTCGGTTTTACCTTTGACGGCACACTTGCTGCAGAACTCTGTTTTGATGCAACTTTATGGGTCTAGATATGTCAGGTTACGATGATTATGAGCTTAGCGCTCATTAATCCACTCGGGTTTAGTAATGTCACATGAAAGCAATACTCCCTTGTACAACATCAGTCTTTCTCATTAGCAACCCTGTTGATGTTTCTGGAAAATGAACAAGAAAATAAAAGGCAAAACTGAATTTGAATGTTCTGCAGAAACAACAGGAATAATTCAAAATGGTCCTTAGAACCCCGTCATATTGCAGGGGCCTCGACAACAGACCCTCATCTTGGTAACCATGGGGGACTCGATCTTCACACTCTCCAGGTAGTAAATAGTCAGACATGGAGAACTTTAATCTTTCTGGGAATGCCGAATACAGTATGCTCTGACCCTTTCGAGGCCATCTTCAAGGCAAAGTGGGTCAACTGCGAAAGTTATGCGAAGCCAATTTTTCATGCCTACAGCACTCCCTGCAATAACAAGTTAAATTTCGCAGTTAGATGACCTCTACTTAATGGGAAGAATGCACAAAGAAATTTCTTCTTTTGGGATCTGAAACAGTCATTGAACGAACAAGTGATCAAAGAAAATTTGCTTGAAACAGGAGATTGTGAAGACATCCTCAGTTTAGATGAATTCTCCTGATGTAATCCAGTCAACTGTGCATTTTTGTTCAGGTCATTCCCGTAAGGTCGATTAAATATTCCTTCCAAGCACAGGTTTAACTTGTTTTCTTTACCGGGAAGGATAATCACAGATTCTGCCTCAGCTAGCTTAAGACAGAAGTCCATATCATTGGTTATGTCTTCCAGTAAAGATAACTCCAGTTTCACCTGCAGATATTTTTCACAGATACATTAACCTGGAAAAAAGAAACTCAAATAAAAGCTGATTTTTTGTCCTGTCGTACCATTAGAGACATGGATCCTTCTGGTTTATGTGGACAGCTAATGAATTACATGTCCTTGAGCTTATCGTAACATATCTCTAAAGCTTCTCTGACCATGTTTACAAGTTCCGAAAAGAATCCCTCCGTTTTCTTGAGTATTCTGGGTATAGCCCCCTGAAAAGTATGAAAAGCAGGTGAAGCTGGAGGAGTATGTCCAAACCTAGAAGAGGAAGTTGATGGATAAATATTGAGCCTTTTATGTGATACATGAAAAAAAATCGACCATGTGCACTTCTTCCCCGATGAACTACCAATGAAATCAGTGAGTTGGTGAGTTCGCATCATGAATTGATGAAATTACGAACAGCAGTCTGCATTATAAACAGCAATCAGAACCCATAAATGAGAAAGAAGAAGAGTAAAAATTAAGATAAGCCAGGCTTCTACTGCTTGGCAGTGAGATGAAAGGACTGGGTAATGTTTCATGAAAAAGAATAACAGGGCGAGTTCATGTCTCCTTTTTGGCAGCTAAGTACGAGTTGAATAGATTATTTTGATATTCAGAACACTACAAACCTGAATGAAAGTAGCAGGTTCAGCAGAAAACTCAAGACACCTCTTAATGCACTCGGAAATCTGAGTAAGAAAGTAAAATTAATGAGATTCAACCATCTTGATGGCAAAGAGTCCAATGAGTTCAAACTTCAAAGGATTGGTATTGATGACTGGTACCCCTGTTTCTGGAAGCATTCCATTAGGGTCATTCTTCACGATCCAACCAAGTCGCCGACCCGGAACAACCCATCACTTTGATATGGGCCCGAGGGTGATAACTGGCAGGATTGATCCAAACATTCCCATTGGGACAAAAGGTTTATCTCCAAAAGAGAGATGGCCATATACTTCATCAGCGATGACAACAATCCCGAGTTTCCTTGCAGTCTCTGCAATCTGTATTCGAATATAAGGATTAAGAATAAGGTGGAAGAGAGGCAAAAGATGCATATTGTACAGGTCACCCAAAGCATACCTCATTCAAATATTGGTAACTGTCCACATTCCCACAAGGGTTCTTGGGATTTATGATAACCATAGCTGCAGTGTTCTCATCAACAAGAGCTTCAGCGAGTCGAGATCAACCTCCCAACACTTTTCAGGAAGAAGATCGTAATGCCGAGCTTCGAGGCCATTAAAGGCACAATTGCTTTCATATTGTGGGTAGCCCGGTCTAGGAAGCAAAATATTGGCACTCCCTTAAGCAAGGGCAGCGAATAAGACTTGAATCGACTGTTTACAACCAGAGGTTACATAGACATCATCCGGGGATAACTCGTATGGAAGATCACGAGAAAGATATTCGGCAATGGCCCTAATGAAATTTGAAGGGTATTAGCATCAAAGTGAACATCGCATGACATAGCCGGGTATCATCACAGGCCAAGTGGAAATTTTACACTCTTGGCAAAGTTCAGCATACATCAATTGGCTTAGTCCGATAAAACCGAAATCCAAACCGAGGGATTAACCCTTCAGCAGTTCACCAAACAAGGGAAAGGAAGAAGCTGGAAGCTCACTCAAAAGATCAATAACGAAACCTTGCAAACCTCACTTTCTCTAGCAGGAAGAATGCCTCCGGTGGGGGCATAGCAGCTGAACTGCCCTGACCTCAGAGTATCACCAACAGCCTCTTCGGCTGCAGGGGAAGTCCTGAAGCAGGAGCGGTACAGAGACGGGTCCCCGAGGCCGAGACCGGTCGTGGGCCTTCCGTCTCCTCCTCCGATGTTCTGCTTCAGAAGGTTGCAGACCCTGTTGATGGTCAAATGTGGCTCTTTGCTGTTGTTGTTCTGCGCCAAGGATCGCCATTTCTTGGTCGTCCTCCCCCGTTGGCGAAGCTTCCCGGACGTGACTTGGTCTTGTCGAGCTCGTATCGAGTCGAGTCCGAGCTTCCTGGTCAGTGAGTCGAGCTGCAGTCCGAGACTCCGAGCTCCCTAATACTAGACTGAAGTGGCTCTTGACCGTATCTGATCCTTCCGCACAAGATATACATTTTGTTCTTTTTGGGGGAAAGCATGGATAACTCAGCTATTTAACTAGAATTTAATTTATTCGAGCATCGACTTAAGCTATGATTAATATTAGAAAAACTACAACCAAAAATGCAATTCAATGGCGAATTGAGCTCTCGACCTAACCCAACACCACGTCTATAAATTTTATCCTCAAATTATAATGCAATGTTATTTTTCAATCAATTAATTTGAAAGCACGTTGGGAATTAAGCATATTCGGTGTAAATCATTTAAAATCATGGCGGTTAATTTTTGTTCCGCGATTGGAAATATCCAGCAAGTTAATGGGTGTTTTTTTAAATTGATTCAACTTATTTCCTATTTTAAATATTAACTTTCATTTTAGGAGTTTCAAATTATTATTTTTTAAATATTTTGAAATTAATATTTACTTTTTAATAATTTTATTTTAACACTTTTATATTAACAACAACACTCTCAAACGAAGCCTAGAACTCTTTCACAATTAAAATCCCTAGTTGCCCAAAACAATATACTTGCTAGATTAAAAATATACATTATCAATGAGCGAAAATAGACATTTCAAAACTCATGACTAATGCCATCTAAATGCTAATGTCAACTTTGAATCTAGTGTCGAGCCTTCATTTTGGACTTCTGTCGATCAACCCGCTATATGAAACCACTTGCCAAATGGTCCATGTAACGATGGACGAAGTTTATTGGAGGGATTTAAAGTTCACTTAAAATTGTTTGTGGTCAAGATTAGACGAAAAAGAGAAGCACAAAAGTGCTCGGACAAAGCTATTTTCGAGTTGGGTCGGGTTTGAGCGCATCTGTACTCAGCGCGACTAGGCTCGAATGACCCCGACCTTGGGGGACGAGCTCCAAATGGAGTGAGTGAACTCTTTCCGACCCGTTTGTTTTCAAAGTTAAAATCACAAAAACTTTAATTTTAACTTTAACTCAACCCACTACACAACAAAAATACACATTTTCCAAGTTCAACTTTAACTTTAACTCAACACACTATACAATATTTATCCTTTTCCACAATCAAAATCAAAATTACTTTAACTCTAAAACCAAACGCCTCATTCAATTTTGAAACCCTTGACGGGTAAAATTGCACAAACCACGGAAATTTGGGGATGAAAAACGAAGGAATCTGCCAAATAAATAATTGTTTTTTTCCCTCAAATCGTTTACTTATAATCCGTTGGGGATTAACATTTCAACGATATCCAAAAACCCTACACAACGAGAATCTCTCTCTCTCTCTCTCTCTCTCTCTCTCTCTCAGTCCTCTCGTCTTCTCCCTCCTCCTACCTTTTCCAATCGCGCCCGCTCCCTTATATCATCACCTTCATCGCCAAACCCTAGACCTCTCCCACTCTTCCCAGTCCCGAGGAATCCTTTGTCCATGGCGAGCAGGACGAGAGGTGCACCCAGGCAATCCACCTACGCCCCGAAGCCCGCCCCCGCCACCGCCGCCGCCGCCGCCACCGGGCCCGGCGTGCCGGAGAAGAGGAAGCCCGTGTTCACCAAAGTCGATCGCCTCCAGCCCGGGACCAGCGGCCACAACCTGACTGTCAAGGTCGTGAACTCCAAGGATGTCCCGATGAACGCCCGGGCCAATCGGTCGTCTTCGTCGTCTTCCAAGGCCATGCTGTCCCGCCCTCCTCCCCGCGTCGCCCGCATCGCCGAGTGCCTCATCGGCGACGAGACTGGGTCGATTATATTCACTGCCCGTAACGAGCAAGGTCCGTCCTTGTTCCTGACTTTACGAGTTGCATACTGTTTTACTGCTGATTAGCCTGTGAAGGCGACCCATTTTTTATGCGATTAACCAATTAATGCTCCGTTATCTGTATGTATCTATTAGAGTACCGATTGGTTGATGCTCTGCTTTTCTTGATTGCTGTGTTCTCAAGCTATCGAGTGGATTTGTGGGAACTGAGATGGGTTATTCTACTTAAGAACTAGCAAAGGTTAAAGCTTTCTAGGCCACTGAGGGCATGGGCTTTGTCTGGCCATAACTCTTCCGCCACTCGAACTGGGTACACTGATTGAATACATTATCTGCTGATTCCCCTCGGGTTCTTGTATCTTATTTTCGGGAGTAAATTACATCGCTTTTACGCCTTATCCTTTTGCGAAGGGAATGATATTACAAGAATTCTATGTTTGTCTTTGATGCTGATTGCATGTAACGCGATCGAATGAAAATAATGAACCCTTTCTGTGACCTGATCAAGTTGTATTATGTTGTTACCTCTCACGAAAATAATGATTTGTACTACGTGTCGATTGAATGTGTTAAATGTCTCCATGATTCCTCCCTTTTGTAAACAGATCTAGCTTACGTCTCTCTATCGTGGAAGTACCATACTTTAAAGAATATATATACATTTAACTGGATTTAGATAGTCTTGGTTTGTTGCGTGTGCATTTTTTGATAATGGATTTGCTTCTATGCAGTTGATATCATGCAGCCAGGAGCCACGGTTATACTCCGTAATGCAAAGATTGACATGTTCAAGGGCACCATGAGGCTGGCAGTTGACAAGTGGGGACTCGTTGAGGTGGCTGAACCTGCAGATTTCGAAGTCAAGGAAGATAACAATCTCTCTCTGGTCGAGTACGAACTCGTGAACGTCACTGAAGAGTGATTCGCCATCACTTGGTAGTGAATATCTTTGAAACGATCATAGATTTGATTGTTTCATGGGAATGAACTGTTAAGTTAGATGCATTATCGGTGAAATGACATGTCCGTGTCTAGAAAGAAAGAGCTTTCACGGGGATCGTGCTATGTTAGGTCCATGAATCTTAGATTGATGTTCAGTTGGTGAGCTATGATATGAGAGGATGATGATAAATACATTGGAAGGGTTTGCTATGCTCTGCTTAGGTGCATCCGATGTTTCTGGCTGGCTTTTGTTTAACGGATTTGCAAAGAAACTTCTACATGTTTATTTCGTGCTGTGAATCGGCCCAAGAAGT
Organism: Punica granatum; assembly: GCF_007655135.1. NCBI lineage: Eukaryota > Viridiplantae > Streptophyta > Magnoliopsida > Myrtales > Lythraceae > Punica > Punica granatum. The sequence goes on along the minus strand of NC_045130.1, from coordinate 35,693,740 downwards.
AAATGCCCAGTGTTTTTATCTACTAAAATTGTGCCCATCATCTCTTACCTGTTAATAGCCCTGTTACGAGATCTTGCAGTTTCTGTGGTATTCCACTCTTCTGTTTATTTGCGGCACGTGCATTCAGCTGATGGTGAACTGGTATTGCCTAGAACAGCTTATGATTGATCTGGTGAATGTCGAATAACCTCTATACTCCAATAACTTCAAATCTGTATTAGATTTTGCAATGTCGCCGTTACTAGGTTTACTGTTAATCACAAATTCACTGCTTTCGTGCATTGATGCTCGATAAAACATGTCCTGTTGGCATATTGCTTACTTAATGAAGTAAAACATCTGTCCATCTAAAGACCTGTAATGGCAAGCTCAGAATTTGCAATGAAACAGGAATTCGATTTTGCGATCGACTCATATATTATTTCACTAGTCATTTATTGCAACACTGGGGGTTTATACAAGGGATTGTCGAAAAAAACAAAAGGGAACTCATTTCAGCTGCCGGACGAAAATCCATATCACTACACACTGTCAATCTACGGACTACTGAAGCACTACTAATCAATGTTGAACACAGAACGCCATCATGAATTCTTCAGCAGAGTCTGTTAACATTACAGACCTAAGCAAAAACAAGAAATTGAGGAATCAGGAGTGGAAGTCTACGAAGTTCGAAATAACTAATCAACCGGCAGAAAGAAGTAAACAGATAAACCATGCAGTGTGTCTATATTTCGACTGTTACATCAGAGAATCGAACCCAAGAACTTAATTTTTCATTGCCATTTGAGATTCATCAAACGGTAAGCACATAGTTGTAGTGGATCTTTTTGATATGTTTTCAAATCGAGTAAATTGGTTCATCACAACTTTGGAGTTTGCCGGACAGTGAATGTACAGAGACTTTCAACCAGATTAAGCATAGAGATCTATTTGGCTGCCAAAAATTCAATGAAAATCAAATACAAAACATCCTGATAAATTTGCCAAAGCATGATGGCATGTCTCAAACAGCACGAGTAGCTGTAGCCTCTAGTCCTAGAAAGCATTCAATGGTAACAGCTAGATCATCTAGCCACATATGTCCAGTGTCCAAGTCGTTCCTTCAGCAGCTCATCGGAACCTCTAATACTGGGTCACTCTAAAGTCCCATACTTCCTACGCAAAGTTCTTTGATTTTTCCCTCACAAATCATTGTTGCAAGCTGATTGAACAAAAACAGTCAGTACACATACTCAAAGATCATTACTTCAAGCATCTTCAAATTGATCACAATACTGGAAATAAAAAATCCAAACTTCAAATTTCACGGACACCCGAGTGGATTATGAGAAACAAAGCACATTAGATTTAAAATGGGACAAGCAATTCAACTAAAAGCTCACATCAGAGCGATTCCTATAAGAATATCTAACACGACACAGACATAATGTAAAGGAAAAACCTCCGATGATGCCACGGTACCAATAGATGCTTAACACAAAGAGCAATAATAACAGAACAGCGAAAACCTCAAATGACCGAAGTAATGAGTCTAAATTAATGGAACGTGATTTGAGTAAAGCTCGTATGTCATGTGAACCAAGTTCCGCATCAAATCATCATAGTAATGAATGTAATTACAGACTTTCCGTCTCAGGTCCAGCAACAGATAGAAACATACTCCTTAAAAAAACACTCTTAAAGCGAAAAATGAGTAACATTTCAGTCAACGGAATCAGCTGATCAGATTAATCGCTTTATGCAATGAAAAATCCGTAATTTTCAGCATCAATAGGCACAAATACGAAACGGCAGATTATCGATTCTTCGAGTGCCAGAAAAGTATGTACCTTCGGGAAGCCAGCCATAGCTCCGCTGAGAAATGGCGAGCATTGAGGTCATCAATGCCGAAGCGGTCACGGTGTGGTACGGCATCATCGACTCTGCGCAGAAGCTCATCTCGACGGGACTCCTTCAAAATTCACAAAAACAAGAACTTCATTCTTTAAGCTACCGCAAGTTCGATTCTCATGTATGTCAGTATATGTGCAGTAATTGTACGATCAACAAACTGGACTTCGAAGCTCGCCTGAAGGTGGACAGGGAGGGGCGTCTCCTGGACGCGGCCCGGATGGGAGAGCGGGCGGCCTGAGCTTCGGAGGCGAGCCGAGCGGCGAAGTTAAATGCGGAGCTCGACCGGAGAACCGATCTGGCAGCGGCGAATGAGGCCATTTGTCAGCTCTTAGCTACGGCAGTGAGCTTCGCGTCGGCGGAGAGGAGGCCGGCGGAGGGCTTTACCTTGTACTTCGGTGGCAGCTCCGGGGAGTTGAGAAGGAAGCGTTAAACCCTACTCCAGCTGTGTTTGGACGCTCGGTTTGTTCGAGGCCTAAACCGAGTTAGGGATGATCGCTTACTATCCCGGATAGGGCACCCTGCTCGTGCTCTCTAATGATTTTTTTTTTCGGTAAACACCAATTGATATCTAATCAGAGCCCAATGGACTTGGAAGGTTGGAAGCCCACTAAGACGTAAAATACTTTTATTTCGTTCTTTTTTTTTTCTTTTTGCCTAAAGAGATAAAAACTCTATTAATCATTGATTTTTCTTTATTTACAAAATTCGAATTTTAAATTTTGTTTGAAGGAAACCTCTTCAATTGGAAAGGAAAAAAAGTGATGTTGATTGCTATATAACGAATTTGGATTGTCCGCGGACGAAAATTCTGTAATATTCTGCCAACAATATATCAATGACATATGCCCATCTATTTGGAAAAGTTCATAAATGATTTACTGCTTAAGGAGGATTCTGACGGATGGATTATGAAGGATTATTATATAACTTTATATTATAATCCTTCGTAGCCTATCCCTCCATGACCCTTTCTAACACCAATCCATGCAAGCTACTGTCCAATTGTTCGAAGTTATCTCCATTACATCTAATACGTATATATCTAGTAGCTTTCTTTATAACAAAAAAACTTATCAAGACTTAAATGCCTTGAACTTTTTTTTTAATCAAAGATATATGGTTAGATGGGCTCGGGTCGTATCTTAAACTTTAACCGGAACCTCCATGTTCAAGCAAAGGCGAAAGAATTGTGATCCATATCTAGTTGAAGTCCATTGAATTTTCGAATACTAGGTGATGAACACTGAAAATTTGGACACTATTCTAATCACATGGAGTGTCACTTTGAGCAACAATGTGAGGAATCTATACCATGGATAAGAGATTTAGGCACACTTTTTGGAGAATTTGTCAATCTTATGTTCCCACTTGATCTATTGGCTATGGTTTGTAGATCTGAACTTGTGTTCGAAGTTGAACATGAACAGTCCCGCTCAAATTTGTTCAGAGATTCACAAGCCGAGTGTATAAAAGCCAACTGCTGGTCGATGGTATCATGTACGGGGCTTATCGAAGGATCATAATTCGAGTGATGAGTTGTGGTACATCTATTGCGACTATAAGCAACTCATTCTCATGCAGCCGGTGAATCTTTAAGCAGAACTCGATATCATTCATCTCATTTTTTCATGTATGTGGATTAGATATCCATCCCCATTTAAACATGCCATGAAATTTCTATGGCTGGACATGAAAGGACAAGGAAAAGGACGTGCCATATGATCGAAATTAGAAACCCATTTGAAAAAATACCCACTTGGGCCTATACGGACTTGAGCCCATCTGCAACCCAAAAGCTTAAACTGATAGGTTACTGGACCCAAGTCTCATATAAGCTTGTGATTTCTTTCTTAATTTTTCGATGTGGGACAACATATCTCAACACCCATCCTCTTAAACACCCGCCCTTAACAACTGACCCGAGCCAGGCATCCTCTTCCGTGCTCGGGTAAGGGGGAACAAATACCAAACTAGCCTCGAGTTTCACACTCGGGCCTAACTAGAGGTGCACCTTTAGCTACCTCGGAACTGGATCGGGCCACTCTTGGGCCTGATTAACATGAGGCGCACTCTTGGCTACCTCGAAATTGAATCTGGCGTGGTGTGAACCCACATGAGTGGGTGGAAGCATAACCCTCTCTGATACCATGAAAAAATACCCACTTGGGCTTACACGGACTTGAGTCCATCTGCAACCCAAAAGCTTAAGTTGATAGGTTACTGGACCCAAACCTCATATAAGTTTGTGATTTCTTTCTTAATTTTTCGATGGGATAACATATCTCAACACCATTAATACTTTTCTAACTGAATAAGCCAAAGTTCGGAAGTGATAGTCCTTTATGGCCAAGAGTTAAGTCAAAGTTTGGAAGAGTATTAGTCTCAATTAATAAAAAAGAAAAAGAAAACCTCGCGATCTTAAAAAAATGTGCCACGATATATATGGATGGAACTCTAATATCCTTTCCATGCAAACCACAAAATGATAAAACTGCAAACACTCAAGCTGAGCTTCATCACTCGGCTGGTGTCTCCAATATCTTAGAGGAAAAATAATAATAAAACGAGAATATAACAATATGTCACTACAATTTCTGTCTTTTTCTCATCAATCCCATGATCTGTGTCTCTTCTGCACTCTTTCAAGGAATATATGCCTCTGGGTTGTTCAGATGGTATCCTTGGCTCTTGTAGTATTCTTCCATGCTGTCGAACTCGTATTTCGACTTATTCGGATCATACCGGTTACTCTCGTTCTCGTAAGATCCCTCGCTCTCGGTCATGTAGCTTTTCTTCTCATTCGCCTGTTGGTACGCGTTTTTCTCGTCAATCCTATTGACATCGTAGTAGTACTTACCGTTCTCCAGGAACCTCGTGTCACTCATCCCCTGCCTCTCATTGGCATTATAGTTGCTCGGGTAGTAGTACTGGTTGTCGCCGGTGGTGGTGGTAGTCCCCTTGTAACTCTCAGTGTACCGGTTGTTTGTGCTGCCGCTGTACAGGCTGTGGTAGTTGCTGGAGTAGACATTCTGGTTCTTGTAGTTGTTGTAATAGTAGTTGTTTTTATGGTCGTTCGAGTATACATCCTTCTCCGTGCTCTCACCGTTGAGTTCTTCACTCATCATCTCGTTTTCGAACTTGTCATTGCCGTTGGCGCCGGTCAAGGTGGCTTCGGATCGGTAGCCGCCGGTCACCGTGGTGGGGGTGGTCTTGGTTTCCTTCTCCGGCAACAAGACTCCCGAGCCATGACCGTACAGGCCGTACCCGCCCTCAATCTCAGAAGAGACCGGAGCAGCCACAGGTGCAGCTGCTGGAGCCAAGGATGAAGATGGAGATGGAGTGGGTGAATCCACCAGCGCGTATTCCGGGGGAGGAACCGGGATCTTGACGTGAGGCGGCTTCATCTCCTCGACATTCTTGGTGGTGGAGTGGAGGTGAATGGCCTTGCTGAAGAACTTGCTCTCCCTGGCATGAGCATGGGGACAGCTACAAGACAAGAGGAGCAATGCCAGGAAGGACATGGAAGGCAAGAATTGCTTCGTGGAGGAAGCCATTTGAGATGAGAAGAGATGAGATGGATGATGTTGTGGTGTTGTGTTGGGTGTAATGTTAAAATGTTCGTATATTTTTATACATGGGATTGGCCTTTGAAGATTGCCGGGGAATTATGCGGGGATTGAGGGCTATGGTGGGGCAGGGGGGAAATAATGTCACATAGGGCACGCTCCATGTGCATATATTGAATTTAGGATGCCCACCATGGGAACATCCCTAATCAATCTCACAACAAGATCCCAAACAACTCCTTTTTTTTCCCCCAAAAAAATGATTGAAAAATATGTACTTATAATTTAGCTGGCATCAATCGCTCAATAAATAATGCATCGACTGATCACGTACAATTGCTTTCAGATAATCGGCAATCTAAAAGGAAATAAACGAAAAACTCTCTCTCTAGACAGAAACTGAAGCTTGAACATTCGTTGATGATAATGTAGAAGCAATATGGTACTGTGAAACTCGTAAGCTTTTGCCTACGTATAATATTTCAGTAATTCAATTCTTTTGTTTTTTGATTGGATTTTTTTTTTCTTGTAGAAGAGAAAAGCGGTACCGGTCAAAAGGTAATGGCATTCTATTTCTTTAGGTAGCAATTGAATTAAAGAAGAGGACAGGGACAGAGAGAGGCCTCTTTGCCTTTTGATTTAGGTGAGGACATTACGAAATGACAGTGATGAATGGGGAAAAAAAATAGATAAAAGAAATAATTATGGAAATAGATAAAGCAACAGGTTGGTCCTACCTCGCGAGGCATCGTAGCAGTTAAGTCTGTTGAGAATCTGACCTGAACATGAACAAAAGTAAGAGGTGTGATAAGAGGAGTGACATGATTATCATATATGTCGGAGGAAGTAACCTTCCAAAATCATAGGCTTTTGGCCAAGTAATTTGGACCGCGGAGGATCCAAAGGGCTGTTCACTACAGTGAATTCTTCGGGACATTAATGTACTTCTCACTCTCTCTCTCTCTTTTTTTTTTTTGAACCAGGCACCCTAGCGCGTACTTGATTTTCTTTTGATCGATATTGTATATTGTTTCAACTTAATTCTAAGTGCTGATAGAAACAAATGCTTATTTTGATTACATAAAGAGGTCCATGGACTTAATGTAACAAAATATTATTCTAATAACCAATAAAGACGCACGATTTTTTCCCATCGAGTATTAAACCTGAAGCATTATGATTACCATGTCTATACCACTACGCTGCACTCTCTTTGATAAGTAAGTCCTTATTTAATTAAGTTAATGTTATCTGATGGGTTAAAATTATGAAGATATTTGATGTGTTATTTTCACTTGATTGCCCAAAATTTTATTTTTACCAATTTTCATCTAATTCTTTGATTTCCTTTTTGTTATTTTCGAAAATAAAAAAAGAAGATAATTTCATATCGGAGAGGGAAAGGGCGGTGGAGGTGCCATCGCCATCGTCGGCCATCACCTCCATAGAAGAGGTTGCGACCAGCACAAAGAAGGTCATTGACGAGCACAGAGGATGCCGACGATCCTCTGTTGCGGTGATGGCTAGCGACCTCCTTTGTGGAGGTAGTGGTTGGCAATGGAGCCGGCAGCACCCCCGTGATCGATGCCTTCCGGCTTGTCTCTCTTCCCCCACCCCCACCCAACCCAATCTCTCTTCTCCATCTATCACGAAAATTCAAATGGGACTAATTTGAAAATTGCATAAAAGTTGAGGGCCGTCCTGCAAATACGATAACATGTTTTCCAGCTGGGCGAATAAGCTGAAATCAACCGAATTATTAAGTCCCCGATCTTCTTAATCATTAAGTACTTTTTAGACTGAATTATTAAGTTAAATCTTTTTTTTGTGTTTTTAAATAAGCAGAACTTAATGAAGTGTTGAAAATTTAATTTCAAAACTTAAATTTGAGTTGTCAAATACACACATAATTTCCTTGGAGCCAACGACAGAGCAAGATTCGCACTAAGGGGGAAGAGGTCCTTGAAGTTAAAGGACAAATGTAGATATTCTTTCCAAATTATGAGCGCGAAACATTTTGTACGGTTCATATTTGGTTTAAATATTTTCATGTATTTTATTTTACTAATCTAATAGTTTTTACTAATGGTATCATGAGCCTTTATCTAGAAGAAACTCTACATGAAATTAGCATCCGATGTTTTTCAATTGCTACATTAAAATGATTGATTAATTGAGAAAACTTTTGGTGGTTTGGGGGATATGTGGCGCGATAACCGGAAGGAAAAGCAGACAATTTTTAGTCAAAGGCGTCTTCCCCTCGATTTTTCCAAGTAAGTTGACTTTTTGGTTGCTATAAACTTATAAACTTATAAAGAGGGCCTAAATTATTACTGAAAGCTTCCACGGGAAGGAAAAAGAAAAGAAAAGAAAAGAAAAGAAAAGAAAAGAAAGCAGAAATATAATGATGCACGCTTTATCTAAAATCAAAAGGTTTATAACTTGATTTTCTTGATTTTTTTCAATGTTTCATTTCTCGTCATTTCTTTTTTTTTTTAATTCACAACTTAATATTTGGAAGCTCAACGATTCTAATTTATTTATATTCCAGTCTAATAGACTTATTAAAAGATAAATTCTGTCCTAATTATAAATTTTTTCCATTCAAAAGAATTTCTCGTTTTTTACTTTTTCTATTCATTCATGGGTGGTAAGAGCTGGGTCGTATATATATACTCTCCTACATGGACTCTCAGCCCATGGAAAAGCCTTGGGCCCATAAAACTTTGGGGAACCAATGATGGGCCTCGTGCAGTTTAGGACCATTTATTTATTTAGTTTTATTACGAGGGAGGGGCCTGACAACTGACAAGGAAGGGGAAAGGGAGACAGACGGGCAAGGTAAGACTCACCGGTATAATCTAATTATGAGTCTCTTGATTTCAGATCGAGAACGGGTATCATTGCCCTAAATCATTTTTCTCGTAATATAAGAACAATTGCCTGTCTCATAATTTCTATATCGCACATTTCATGGTAGATATCTCTCTCTCCCCCCCTTCCCCAGAGGGGCGGAGGGATCAACCTACGTACATAGGGAGTGCCAATTACAGCATGGACCCATTTATATATCGAACATCTTCATATACGAAACCGACATAGTCCGGCATATATATAGTGTTAGACGAGGAATAGAGGAGTCAAATTTCAAGACCTGTTCGTCCGGCTTCTTGTTTTTGATAATTTCAAACTGACATGCTGGGTTGCCTTGTATACGTACCTAAGCACAGCAGTGATCAAACCAATAATGGCCCGTTTGTTTAGCATGAATAGGGATCCGGATCCGGCCCAATTACGTCAGGGTTGCCATTCCTTTGTTTGTTTGTTATTTTGGGCCTGAATTATAATACGGATCGGCCCAATATTCCTGGAAAATGTTGAATTGTCATCTGGGCTTACAGCTCAGTGTCCTCCTATTTTTTTTTTTAATGCCATTCAAGTAATATTAGGCCATTCATCTCCTAAATGTTTCACTTCGAAAAAATAATTTCTAAAAGATTTGAAAAAGTGTCAGCATTAGTCCTAAATCTGACTGGCCGTTACCGTTACGTCTACGTGGAGATAATGCCGTTAAGGCCGTTTATGTAGCCGTTAAATGCTGACGTGGCGCTTCATGAGTAGTCACGAGTTGGTTCAGGTCCAGATGTCGGGTCTCACCCAGAATCGAGTCTGTTCGGGTCCAAATGTCTTCTTCTTCACCCGATTCCCTCCTCTCCTCCACGCAACCCAGTGCCGCCCTTGCAAACCGCTGATCACGGGCACCGTGTCACCGTAGCATCACGCAACCCGGCTCTATTCTCTCCTCCTCTCTGTGCCGTGCTTTGTGTTTTCTGCATTTGTTTTTCTGAGAGAGAAATTTTGAATTTTGATTTTGAATTTAGTCCGCTAGCGACTTCACCGATCTTCAAGATCAGCAATTTTGATTTTGAATTGATTGTTATCATTTGGTATACCCAGCGCCGTCCCTGCAAATTCCAGTTTTAGTGAAGTTCTCGATGGACATGGACAGGGGCAGCGACGGTGGCAGCAGCGGTGTTGAATTTCCGTGAGTCGTCTCTCTCCCTCTCTCCCTCTTTCGAGCCTATCGCAGTCTCACAAGAACTTCATTTCAGGCAGCAGCAGTAACTGCTCAGCTTCTCCTGTGCGGCGCCAATTTAGTCGCCGGAGAAATCAGGGAGGAAGATGGTCTTCAAGGGCAGGTTTTTCTCGTCCATGAAATCGGACACCTCGAGCCCAGATCCCACTAATGCAACTCCACAGATGAACATGAAATGCAGCACAGAAGCTCAGACTGCAGGACAAGGAGATCAATTACAGATCAACTGCATCAAAGGAGCCAAATTAACGCAATCACAGTCCGATCCGCACTTCTCCTTCACACGCAGTTGAATTCTCTCGGGGACATTCCCTCTCGAAGGCAGCCATTAAAGTCTAAAGCTCTTCCCTCACAGCTCTCTCACACATACGCCCAACCCAAGAGAAGAAAAGAGGGAAACTTTCCTCGTTCTCTGTGAAAGGAGCAGAAAAAAGCAACAAAACTCCATTAAAGGGCTGTTCCTGTAGCTCCATCCTTTAAGCTTTAGGAACCCAAAGCCCCTTTCTCTGCTCTCTCTTCTTCTGCTAGTTTTTTGGGGTTGTTTCAAAAACACGACCAGCTGAAGGTCTGATAAAGAAATATTTAAATAAAAAAAAAAGAGAAAAAATCGGATCCCCATTTGCACTCAGACAGACAAACCGAGAGAGAGAGAGAGAGAGAGTTTTGATTCTGCCTCCGATCCGATGGCTGGTGGCTGCTCTTGTCATTGACGACGGTGGGCTGTGCTGAGCACTGCAACAATGGTTTCAAAAGCTTTCGTTCTCTTTCATTTTCTTTCCTTCGGACCCGAACCGGCTCGATTCTGGGTGGGACCTGACATCCAGAATCGAACCAACTCGTGATCACTCATGAAGCGCCACGTCAGCATTTAATGGCCACGTGGACGGCTTAGCGGCGTTATCTTCGCGTAGGCGTAACGGTAACGGTCAATCATATTTAGGACCAACGCTAACACTTTTCCAAACCTTTTAGGATTTATTTTTTCGAAGTAAAATATTTAGAACTCGATGTCATAAATTGACAAATATATAGGACTATTAGTGTCATTTTCTCAAATTTATAATATGGAAAAAGTTTTAAGATTAAACTACTAATTTGTTTAGGAGGGGTAGTATCGTACTTTTGTCGTAAGCTTCTCTATTCATTCTCTCCAGCCAAAATTGGGAATTGTAGTTCCGATCTCATCTATTACATCCAACCAAACAAGTAAGCCCATGTGTAATCTTGATTGCATTGCTTATTAATTCAAATTACATGCTTATTCTATTCATGATTTATTTCAGTACAGCGAACCAAACGTAGCATAAGAGAATGGGTCATATACGGGCAATTCTTTCAAAGATCATTTCGTTGATGAATGAAGCCCGTAATTAGCCCTGGAAAATTGATCCTTTCTATGTCGATATACTATAAAATCCACCTTTCCTATTATTACATCAGCCAAGAGCGGAGTTCATATTGTACAAATAGAACATTCAAATGCATACTTCCTCATAAGGCATCATACAAATAGGAGGTTGGTCCAAACGACACGGATGCTTACTAGCTCGTTTTCGTGAAATTCTGAGTTCAAATCTCATTGGATGACTATGAAACTAATTTCATCAAACGTGTTAAACCGGCGCAGATGGCTTGCTTAGAGTAATCTCGGGCTGGATTTGCTATTAAGCCATAAAAGTCCATGGACAGACTAACTAATCGTATTCATTATAATAAAATCTTAAACAGAATTTCTCCATTAATTCATGCCAAAATATGAACACGTGGGCAACTGCCATATATTAAAGATGCTATTTATTTGGATGCAAGAGCACTCGTATTCAATCTAAAATCAAAAGTTTTTCTTGACAAGAAAAATTTTAGAATTTAATTTTTATTAGTTTTTCTGGCAGCTCCCCTTCACTTCTCAATCGATTCATCAAAATTCTCTCTAATGAATTTGCAATGAAGGATCTAAGACCTCTACATTTCTTTCTTGGCATACAAGTCCAACGTTCATCTAATACCCTCTTTCTTTCCCAACAAAAATACATCTCAGATGTTCTCACTAGGTTTGGACTTGCACACTAGGCTGCAGTTAAGACGCCATTACCATCTCATAGTAACCTATCATTTACTGATAGCGAGTTATTGGGTGATCCTACTGAATATAGGAGCATGGTTGGTGCTCTATAGTACATAACAATTACTAGACTTGACATTTGTTTTGCTGTCAATTTAGTTAGCCAGTTTATGCATGCCCCATGAACGATTCGCTTGTAAGCTGTGAAGAGAATTATGCGTTATCTTCAAGGAACAATCTCCCATGGGCTTACTCTACGCAGGTCCTTTGACCTACAGATCACAGCCTACACGAATGCCGATTGGGCTGGCTGCCTGGACACCAGACAATCGATAACAGGTTATGCAGTTTTTGTTGGACCAAATCTCATCTCTTGACGCTCCAAGAAATAGCCTACATTGTCTAAGAGCTCGACAGAGGTTGAATATCGAGCCCTAGCTTATGCTGTAGCAGAAACGCTATGGTTTCGTCAACTTATTCAGGACATTGGCCTTCACTCTCCGAGTCCCATCATTGTATGTTGTGATAATATAAGTGCTACTTATCTTGCAGCCAATCCAATTCAACATCAACGCTCTAAGCACATAGTAGTGGATTATCATTTTGTGCGTGAGCGGCTTCAACATGGTGATCTACTTGTACGCTACGTTTCGACATCCAGTCAGCTGACATCCTCACTAAAAATTTGTCGGCATCCCTATTTCAATTTCATTATCGTAATTTGTCTGTGTCTACGCCCCCAACAGATTGAGGGGGTGTATTAGAATATATTTCGGTATCTTGAAAATATTCTTGCCTTGTATAGCTCACTATGTATCGGGACACCGTTGTTATATCTTTCCTAACATATATATATATATGTATGAGATATACTAACCCTAATTGGGTCACGACCAATATTATTCACACTTGGTTTCAAAATCTAATGACTTAAGATCGAGCTCAATTGGCATGTAAGGGTATCGCATTTCCCCCTTTGGTTCCCGAGGCTTTCGGTAGCCGAACTGCAATTGGTAATAACTTGTACACAACAATCACTAGTTATTCAAACCAAGTTTCGGTGGACAAAGGACGATTGCTATCCACGACTCATTCACGACCGCACCAATAATTAAAGATGATTACTCGTTGCAAGTATTAAAAAAAAAATTGAACTCCAATTATTACAGTTTGGACGGGTCAACTAGCAGGAAATAAAGAACCCCTGATATGGAGTTTTTTCTAAAAAAAAAATAGTGCGACTCATGAGTTTAGTATAAGAATAAAAAATTAATAAAATAAAATAAAAAATACATAAATCTTATTAATAAGAATCGAATTCACAATTTTTTAGTTTTGAATCGGTATCTTGTGTCAATACGTTAACATCTATTCCTTGATACGGAGAATTGTGTTTTCTTTTATGTTGATTTTCCGTTCTAGGGTCTTATCAAAAATTCATTTACGAGGAGTGATGGATCGAGAGTTATTGGGAAGTACACTGCTTCAAAGGGTGTCAGACATATATATATATATATATATAGATGTATACGTGTGTGTGTGTGTGTCGTTGTCCTTCTTATGGCAGGCGGTCACGTTATGAGGGAAGAAGATGCCCTCTCTGCATTTGCATGGGACTGCTGCCATGTCATCGTTCTTCGATCGCTTCTACGTTGGATTTTACGGTTCTTCCAACTACATGATCAGTTTTCAGGCCCCACCCCACCTCTTGTGGCTGTGGCTTTTCTTCACTCCACTCCTCCCCGACATTCTAAATATTTGTTCTTATAAGTCTAAACTCATCATTCAAACTACTATATATATGCTTGCTTTATAACAGTTTGATAAATGTGCTATTAAGGGGCGAGTTTCATCACTTGCAATGTAGAAAATCAACTCATTGTGAAGCATTTTATTGTCAAAGCAAATTGATGTTCAAATGAGAACTAGAATCAATCCGCACGTACCGTACCGCAACTTGGGAAAAAAAATTCATAGTGAGAAAATAAAAATAAAAATAAAAATTGGAAATTAAATTTTTTTTAAAAGAAAATATAATATGATCGAAACTGGAATTAGGAGAATTACGTCAAATAGACAATATAGGATTTCAACTTATCTCTTTATTGTCAATTGTATATAATATTTGTGCTAATAATAAAGGATATTTTGTACTTTTTCACCATTCTATAAATTAGGGAGGTGGTTACAAAACTGAATGCTGATTAAATAATAGTATAAAATAAGATAAGATTAACTCATTTTTTTTCGGGTTAAAAAGAAAAGTATATGGACCTAATATAATAAAATAAAAATCCTATTAACTAATAAAGGGATATATGGCTAGTCCAGCAACAAATATCAAAATCGTTATCTCTTAGTAATTAGACGAGGGTGTATGTTATTCCGCTGCACCTTGTCTTTTTTGTCTTTGAAGGAGAAGATTACAACCCTATTTTATTTTATTATTAACTCAATAAATTGGACCAATTATATATATACACAATACTAATGCAAATAGAATAAACTCCCAGTTTTTTTTTTGTCGAATGAATAAACTCCCAGTTAGGCGTCCTTTATCCCAATTACAAACTATACTAATGAGTTTTCGAATTTCTAATTGCAGATATATAGTTATTATAATATTTCGTCATGCTACGGTATTCATGCGCATATATAGGTCATCAAGTTGAAAAATATAACTTCCCATCGCACTTGAGGCAAGATTAGATATTCATGTTACACACATAAATGAATCTTCTTACAGCGGAAAATTTTTTCTGATGAAACCGCGACGTCTTATTGTATCCATGCCCCATTAACGTAAGTATATGACCTAAAACGTAATCAATAAGTGCATGCAATGAGAACTTTGCTGGCATAAAATATAACCAAAGCATTGAGACTCTATAAACATGTCGTTTATTTATTCATTATACCCGATAAATATATATATATATGTAGAATTTAATTAAGATAGCATCAACGCTGAACCTCATGAGCTAGGCAATACGGTCGAGTCTCATGTCCAAAACGATGGCCATTAAAAAAAAAAGGTTATTCAGGAAAAAAAAAGAAAAAAGGAAAAGATTTAGGGGAGGAAAAAACTCACTGATTAGATGTTAATTAATAATAATATTAACATCTAACACAGTACGTATTTAGGACAGGAAATGTCGTCGAATTCTTTTTTGGGGTTGGGGTTCGCCACGGGAACGGCGCCGTCAGGCACAAGACGGAGGAATCTTGGGGATTCCTTGGCGCTGCAGCTCGCCCATCACGCCGTCAAGAGACGGCGGCTTCAGGCCCAGGGGAAGGGGCAGCCACGGCTTCGATAAAACATCTCCAATGGCTGCATCTACGCTCTCCTTCGACTGCGTACGGGTGCAGTACCAAGTATCAGTAACATTACAACACATATGTTTATGTATATGTGTATATATCCGCGTAAGTAAACCAATTGATATCAAAACAGATGTTCAGCAAGGTGAATGACAATATATTTTCGCAGTTCTTGGAAAAAAAAACTATTTTTGCAGCATACATAATTCAATTCTAATAATTATTTTTCTTTGATAATTCGAATGTAAAGTTATCTATATTCTAAAATTTTAGTAAAGCTGATAAAATAAATATAATACACTGACACACACTTTGAGAATCAAAAGATTTTAACATCGATACTTGTTAATGGGATTGCTATAGTTTCAGAGTGTTCTTTGTCCATTGTTCGGAGGCTAATTTTGTTGGCATTCACTTATTCCTGGTGAAGATGCTTTTAGTAAAATTTGCTTGATGAAATACAGTTTGCCAACTGCATTATATCTTGTTGTTTTCATTTTGTAAATTTAAATGCATAGAGCGACTATATATATGTAAAATAGTTCCTCTCAGTTTTCACTGAATTGTTATTATACTATTGGGAATAACATGAATATCCGGTTTAACGAGGGTCTATATGCATACTCATTCCAACTCAAAAATCATGAAAGTTAATTAAGATTATTATTTCATTCCATCAAGTAATCCATTAAATAGTCCTATTAGGTACAAACTGTGTACCAATGCGCCTATGAATTGTACTTACCGGGTGGAAGTCAAATGGAGGGCGGGAGCTGACTGGTCCAGTCGGGTGGCCAAACCCCGGATCTACTTTGTACATTGGGTGAGGTGGGATGCCGGGTACTGGTGGAGCCGCAAATCTCTGCATTGAAGTGACCAAACCTCGTTGTACTATAGCTTCCATAAAACATAAATTCAAACTATCTGAACCGCGACTTGAATTGATAAATCAAGCCCTCATCGATAGTTCGATAAGAGAAACTGCAACTATGTCAACTACGATTCTTGAACTATATAGGTACATATGTAGCAATATTGACGGGTGGCTCGGAAATTATTAAGTTGTTGCTTTTGAAAAGATGGATAAAAAAGGTGAGGATGCATGCATGAGAAGACACCAAAGATAAGACTCCAACATAGTGAGAAAAATAAAGTAATGCTTTACTTACCGTCTGTGGAAGTGACTGGGGGAAGCATGGCGTTCCGGGTGTTAGTGCATTTGGTCCCTACACATGTGAATAAAAAGCATATAAATACATATTATCATTTTTTTTGTTAGAAATTAAGGAGAAAAAAATCTTATGAAGTTATGGCTAGGGTCGTATGTCCATGGAGGTGAGACACATAGATGAAGAAATGTGGTGCTTACATGCGGCCGGTGAGGATGCCAGTACGGCGCATCCGGTGCCATTGGAGGAGGAGGATGATGAGGCGCCACCGGTGCCCAGGCAGGTGCTAATGGGGGCGGAGATGGTGAAGCGGAATGGGGTAGGTGCTTCGGCCACATGTTTGCGAGTGACTGGTCCATGGTCGGGTGGCCCCATACGTGCAATGGCCTAAAATGGGCTGGCATGGGTGTCACCGGAGGAAAACCCATGGTGCCTGGGGCAGGTGCGAGCCATGGACTCACTTCCCGCTTACCTCCACCGGGGACTGCTGCTGCCGCCCCATACATCTGCCGTCTATGGCTCCAGCTTGCTGCTTCCGCTTCACGAGCTAACTGGTGCTTCCGATGGGACCGATATTTCTGATGGAATTGTCGAAACAGGAGAATTTGAGACACGGAACAAAATTGACTCTTTTCAACGTACTGAATTTAAATTAGGTTTTATGACAACATTAGCTAAATATATAGATTGACAAGGCATATGATAAATAGATGGCAACTCAATTATGTATTGAAATATATACCTGGAGGTGGCTAGCAATGTTGTGACGGGTCAGGCAGTCGATCCCCATGAGCTCTAAAATCCTCGAAGGCACTGCCTTATCCACACCCAGCTGTTCCACTGCCTGCACGAACCTCCGGTGCAGCTCCGGCGTCCAATCGACCTAATTCGCACAATTTCGATAAATCAAATGGTTGAAATCTCGAAATTCATAATCCGTATCGAACCGTTATCCTCTCAGTCAGCACAAGAAACTTGCGGATAACTGCAATATCACCTTGACTTTTCGCTTCCCTTGAGGATTGTTATTATTCTTGGAGTGGCTCGACGGCTTCCTCCCGCCCTTATCCGACTCCTTGGGAGTTGTTGGGTTAACCACGACCGACTCATCGATCTTGCTCGCCACCTCCTCTCCCCGGGTCACAGTCGATGTCCCTGACTGCTCTGATCCCGACAACTTATCCCCATCTCCTCCTTTCTTGGCGGAGTAGTTGTTATTGGTGTCCTCGGCTGCCTTCTGATCCACGGACGTCGTGGACGTGTTCACGATCTCAGACTCCTCCCCTCCGCTGCCCGAGAACTCCGCCAGGAGCTCCGGGTCCATCTCCAGGTCGGGCAACACGTCCCCATCATGGATCCCGATGAAGAGGTCATCGAAGTCAATGCTATCCAGTAAGTTCCTGTCGGAGAAGTCGGGGAAGTCACCGGTCACCCCGATTGAGAAATCGCTCGCCATATCCTCTCCCTGGCCCTGGTGATCATCTTTTCTGTTCCTCAAAGGTGATACGGCAAGCATTTAAATGACTCCCAGATACGAGGAGGGAAACAAACTCCAGATCCCGCTCCTTGGATCGATCAGTACCTGTAACTAGCTAGCCCGCTATATGGATATGCTATATAGGCGGCAAAATTACACGTGAACTAAACCACGCCACTGCATGAAACTATGCGATATATGTTTATATGTGTGTATGATATGAGTGTGTAGCCCTACTGTTTAGATGAATTGTTCAGCACTTTAGGGTTTCCTTGTAGGCAAAGGGAGGGAGGATTGAAGAAGGAGGAGGAGGAAGGGGCCAGTGGTGGGTTTATGAGCTGTTTGTCTGATGAAGTTTGCAAGGTGGGGAAGATTAGATCTCCACCACTTGTGTAGAAATCTCTCTCTCTCTCTCTGGGCAATTTGTTTTGTTTGTATGTTTTTGTTTTGTCTGTCTTCTATATGCATAATTCTTTTATGTCTTTTTGGGGCTTGTGGTTGCTCCTTTTTTGAAGGTTATGAAAATCTCTCTCTGTTGAGAATTCCAGCGTGTGTGTGCCTGCATAAGCTTTGATGTAGCCCATCAAAAGGGAAAATGAAAATAATGAAAGCAACCAATAAAATGTTGATGGAGTGATCAGCATGTTCGATTCCTATAAGAAGGATAACATAAATTTGAGTTCCTAGTAACACTCTTATTGAGTGAAAAAATAATCTATAATAATTGATCTCCTGAAATTACGAGAGCAACATCTCCTATAATTTTGTGAAAAAAGAATAATAATAATCGAAACTCTCAATATATAAATTGGTATGTCCTTATTGTTGGCTTAGACAATTGAAACTGATGTCAATACTGCAAAGGTTTTAAATTTTATATTTTTAATATGTGTGATCTCAATCATGCATATCACTTGTTTTTTATATGTTTTTCCAAGATTTTGATGCATCCTAGAATTAATTTTAAGATCAACATCGAGTCATCGTCATGTTTTCCTTAGTTTTATTTGCATCTGCGAAAGGCTTGTGGTTAGTGCAGTGCCATCCTTGCTCTCGATCTAGAACATGAGAAATTAAATTCAATTCTCATCAAACAAATATTTCATTTTACATTGTTTCTCATTCTGTACCTTCTATTAGATAATTTACCTCTCCTATATATATATTAGGGTCTTAGGCTTTTAGCCCACATAAGTATATATATTGGGGAGAGCCAGGATTTTCATGGGGCAAAAATATTACTTACATAATTTTTTTTTCAGGGGACAAAATGTTAATTTTACATAAAAAAAAACACATACTTTTGTGACAAAATTTTTAAAAATTCAAAGTTCAGAGAAGGCAATTGCTCCCTAACTATACATTGGCTCCACCCCTATATATCTGTGTGTGTTATTCTCCGAAATCTAAATAGTCATAAGCATGTATCACTGCACTACGCTCTCCTCTTTTGGTTATTATTTTCTTCGGTTATAAGAGAAGCTCATTTGCCTATTACAATGAAATAAAAATCCTAATAACTAATAAAGTAGTGCATGTAATCCCACTAGGTATCAAACTTGCAACATCTTAATTGTCAGGCGGGAACGTGCACCACTGTTACATCATTTTTTATGGTTATCATTATTTTTATTTTATCTTTTAAAAGGGGATAAAAGTAGATTATATATACGTCATAAATATATTGAGTAGTTATGTGCTGTTTTATACAATGGAAAGGAAACCGATCTGCTCGAGTGGGCTGAGATAATAATTGACCTTTCTGGATTTTTCTCTCAAACGACAGAGATATTATCCTTTCCATATTATTATTGTCTTGCCATCAGATAATGTTGATTTGAAAATTCAATTATTAGAATATAGAATATAATATTCATATTAATATTAACTAGATGCAAGGCCCACGCATATGCGCAGGCTAGAACCGTTAGAAATATAAAAAAGAATGCTCTTCACCACTTTCGTAATAAATTATAAGTACACAAAACGTTCGTGACAACTTTAGCAGAAATTCATTAACAGTCACCTTAAATTAAAAGTCTCTTATAAGAAATTAATTGTTTTAATTTTTTATTTTGTGACTATACATTTGGTTAAAATTTACCTCTTACTGTAACCAAAAAAGAAAATTACCTCTTATTAATCATATTTTGGTTAAAAAATTTTGGTTATTTTTATACGGGTTGATAATGGGTTGTAAAATTTATAATTTTCCAGATTTTCAACAAAAATTGGAGTTATTCAGGACTTTTGAGTGAGAACTTTTTTTTGATCTTGTGAAGATGATGAGGGCATGTGTGTGTAAATGCTGAGATTTTTTTACCTCTTAAACACTATTTAAAGATGACTTTTCGATTTTCATAACTGAAAGACTTTTATAGGTCAATGAGTAATGTGGCGCAATAATACAACGACTTTGTCGCATTGTGACTTGTGAGAATTTCAAAAGGCACCAAATAACGGACTACTTGTGTCCTATATGGCATCATTTGAGACTTTGTTTCGATTTCTATAATTGTATATAGATCAGTTCAACTGGAAAAATATACAATTATTCCGTGTGGTACTATGAGTGCGTTTGGTTTCAGAGTTAAAGTAACTTTGATTTTGATTGTGAAAAATGACAAATGACATGGTATTTTAAATTTGACTTGGGAAACGTGTGTTTTTGTTGTGTAATTAGTAGAGTTAAAATCAAAATCATAATTCTAAAATCAAACTCTGAAACCAAATGAACCCTATATAATGCAACCTTTTGCTCATAATCTATACTATATTATAACAGTATGAGCACTTCAAGTGTATTTCTCTAATTTTAATAATTTCAAAAATACTCTTATACTCTTGTGAATTTTCCTCATATACTTCCGGCTCATGACTTTTGATCGTACCGTTAGTAGAGTGTTTCTCCAATTTTAATAATTTGAAAATACCATTATACTCTTGTGGCTTTTCCTCATATACTTGAGGCTTGTGACTTTTGATCATACCATTAGCGATATACTTACGTTCCATCTCTGTACTCATTGTGAATTTGCTCCAACAGTCGTCTGACATACCTTTTGAAAGACCATTTTGAAATATTTATCCTTCATTGCAGGTACATTTGCTCTATTAAATTTTGAAATACAATCTATATTTGTTATCTACCTAGATATATGCTTCCTTTGTAATATTCTGTTCGAATTTGCCATCAATGTTATAATGATACTATAATTCTATCTCTTCCATAACCTACTCTTATAATTATCAGACATTTTGATTAGTGCTCTTTCACTCGAACAATATAGATGAAAGTAACTATTGAAGAGACAATTACACTTATATGCATTTTCAAATTAACAAACACATTTTGAAGAAAAAACTGTTGAAACCTCGAATATAGTTCTATAAATCTAAATCTACATCTACATCTATACTATAAAAAAAGTACGATCCCTCCTATAATGTTTCTTCAATTTTTCTTTCCGTTTGACCGTCACTTAACATAATGATATTACAATTTTGCTCTTGTATATAATTAACATAATAAATCTCAACTTTTTAAATCACCATATCTTTCAGTATTGACTTATTTCTTTTCACTCAAAAAATGCGAGTGAAAGTAATTTCTTCATATGCCCTTGCACTGCTCATGATGAAATAAAATTTACATGTCACTTTTTTATTTTACTTGAAAAATATTTTTTTAGCATAAACAAAAAAAAATTTAAAAGAAAAATATAATGTAATTAGACAATCAAATCTAATGATTAAATAAGTGCAAGTATACTTAATCATAATAAATGACATAATAAAAGAAATATTGAATTTCATATTTGAAATAATGTGATTGGTCGGTGAAATGATATGATTGTGATGTAAACCGACATGATTATTTGAAAATGTGTATTTATTGCTACTATATATACCGCCTAGTTTTTCAAGAGACATGAGAAACCATTCAACCTTCCCCCTTTTCCATATGAAATTCTTCTTTATAATAATTTAATGAAAAGTCTCTGAAAATTTTCAGTCTTGTTGCTCGAAAATCTCAGTGATCATATTCCTATATGATAAGAAGGCATGTAATCTCTCTTATAAACTATCAATTTTATTTTACTTTATAGGTTTTTAACATGTCATCAGCAAAAAAACATTTATGTGTGGTATTTTGTTTAACCCTCGTTCATAGGTCATACTTTTTATTCCAATAATATCATCGGCTCTTCCATTGTTTCGAGATTATTTGATCGTCTCTTGTCTCGCTCAATTTAATTTTTCTACATACTCTTGATACTATTTTATTTTTCTTGAGCTATTCAACTATTTAAATCCGTATTTAATCTCAAATATTTCACATGCTTATATGATCTCGCATTTCTAATTTCCATTGAATATAGGTGAATGAAGAGACAAGTAAAAAAGAATCTATTTATCACCATGTTCATCTTAGATTTGTATCACAACTGCACAGTTTCAATAATTTAATTTTTTGTCCTTTATTTTAGTTTTCTTTATTTACCGATTTTCTTTATCCACAGTGTAAGCCCCTACTTCTCAATCTCTCCAATGGAAGAGAGAGAGAGAGAGATGGATCGAGAGAGAGAGAGAGAGAGAGAGAGATAGAGAGAGAGAGAGATGATATAGAGAGAGAGAGAGAGAGAGAGAGAGAGAGAGAGAGAGAGAATTGTAGCCTAATTAAGAGCCATGAGTTTGGTTGGAGTTTGTAGAAAACAAAGAGGAGGGAGGATAGAGGGAGAGAGAAGACAAAGACAACAATTTTTCTTTAAAGAGAAAGGCCACAAAGGAGGGAAGAGAGACAATGTTTGTTTTTCTTTATAAACACATAGATGAGGTTTCTATTTTTACTTTTTTAAAGAATACATGTAAATAAAGTTTTCATAAGGAAAAATAACTTATAATCCAAGAGATAAATAAGTCAAGTTTCTATGGACCAGGCACTTAAAATGACGAAGGCGTGCATCTTACCAAATCTTTCTCAAAAAAAAAAAATCTTTCTGAAAAATTGCGTGGAAAGAACAGAGCAAGGCGCCTCATCAACAGAAATAGAACAGAGCAAGGCGCCTCATCAACAGAGCAAGGCGCCTCATCAACAGAAATAGGACATGGAAAGTCAACCCCTGTTGACGATCAAAGTATACCAGGAAAAGCACCATCTTTTACTATTCACAATTTTTTTTTTTGGATTATAAGGGCTTAAAATAGTGACTAATAATAACCATCTGTTAGGAATAAAATTAATTTAGAAATGCTTTCGGTCTGACCCTTTCTTTTTTAAAAAAAGTTAGAGATGTCAATAATCCTAGTAAAAGAGTAGAGAAAGAAGAATAAAACTGCATGACAATTTTAACTTGCTAGAGTTGAGCTCAAAAATATTTGTCACTGTGACGCATTTTCATACCGCTTTTGACAAAAAGTTGAAAAAGTAACAAAAGAGAAAGAAGCGACAAAGAAAGAACATTAAGCACAAAATATTGTCTCTTAAATGAGCACTTTGCCAAGCCACTTATAATTTGCAACTGGGCATAGTCAACCTCGATTTGTGCCAAGGCTCGGTAGAAAAACCTACCAAGTTGATCTCTGATCGTACAGTGAGCGGTATAGTATCTATGAGAAAAGAGACATAATTGAACGTATAAGAACTAATTGATTGTGAAAAAATACCAAACTAATTTTTTTTGTAGGCCTCCTATAAAATGATTCCACTAAGACAATGGAGGGAAAAGGTTCCTCAAAAAATGACTAAGTATATCTGAGAAATGGTGGTCCCATTGCTAAGCCATAAGCAATTTGGTCAACAGTACATGAGGGACAAACCTGTATATATAATAGATCATATCAAGCAGGGGAAGAGATGAAAATGGAAGATCTCTAATGAAATATGGTTGTAAAAATTGAGGGTATTAAAAGGAAAAAAAATAATAAAAAAAGAATAAAAATAATGGAATATTTCATGGCGGTAGGGCGGGAAGGAAATAGAGAGTTGGCCAGCGTTGCCTTCTTGCAGTTATTTTTTTTCTCCCAAAAATTCTCCAAATGGTGTATCTATTAAAAGGTGTCTATAGGAGTGAGCGGAAAGGTTCGGCACTTGACAGTTTTTTTTTTTGCCCCTCCATAAGATTTTCATCTCTTATAGGTGCCTGTTGGAGGAAAAGTAATTAGGTGGCCATTTGACCAAATATTGGTGCACAAATTTTTCCATACATAGAGATTAACTAATGAATTTTCTGTTAGCAACAAAAATAGCTAATGAACTTTTTCTACGAAATGTCCCCGCAATATATAATTTGGCCAGATTAATAGCATAATCTGTAAGTGCAATGAAGCAATGACTTTTCTAATTAATAATTGTACACATTTTTCTAATTGGTTAATTTAAGCACTGATTATGAAAAAAACTTATAATTGTCTCTAAATATAAATTTATCCACATTAATGTTGTGTACAACCAGTGGTGGTATATGGTACATCAAAAAATAGTGGAAGTGCATATCTCTAGTGGTAGCCGCCATTGAACGAATCATTTTTAATGAAAACGGTTCTGATTATCAAAATATATACTTTTTCATAGAACTTTGAGATCACATGTAAGGCAGTGTCATTGGTTTGAATGATTAAAGTGGAAGGGTCCTTCTCCTTGCATAATTAAATATAATTATTCTTATGAGTTATATATTAAGAGCGATTTCGACAAATTATGAAAGCGAAGCAATATGTAAAAGCAGCTGAAAGGATAATGGTGGAAGAGAGATTTTTGATGGGTCAAGATTTTAGATGTGAGGAAGGGCATTTATGGAATTCAATAAAGAAAATAGAATCTAAGTCTAGATTTTCATTTTCCTATTATATTTGAAGAGAGGATTTATTGTTAGAAAATGTGTTTAAAATGAGGTAATTGGTGTAAATGGATCCATCTAAGTGAAAATGTACGTGCGGTTACATTTTAGAGTTAAAATTGAGTGACAAAGGAGGGATGTAAATGCATGTGCTGAAAAGTTAAAAGGGTTTATTGGGAAAATAAATGTGGAGAAACATAATTATGAGAAAAATATACATACGGTTACGTTTTAGAGTATTACAATTGAGTGACAAAAGAATTATGTAGATAATGCATTGAAACGTTTAAAGGGTATTTTGAAAAAGTAAATGTGAAAGAAATATAATTGTGAGTTTGACATTTTTATATATGTAAAATAGAATATAGATTTATATGTAGTACAGACATGTCAGAAATTGCACATTCATGATTAATATTCGAATACACATACACAAACATATATAAAGACGAACGTGAGGTGGGCCAAAGTAATTTAAGGGTATGGTCGGGGGGGGGGGGGGGGGGGGGGGGGGGGGGGGGGGGGGGTGTGTGGGGGATAAATAGCAGAAAAACAAAAATAACACAAAGATGGTAGGGACTGGTCAGTTTTAATATTAAAATTTTGGGAGGATATATATTTGTCATTTTCCTATAATGGCAGTGGCATCCCTTTCAGCCTTCAACCGTGACTCGAGTCTCCCCATCAACACGCTCTCCTATATATTCAAATTCAAAAATGATAAATAGACATTATTTTTCAGCCTAAATATTCCATTTCTCTTTTCCATTTATTTATTTTTTAGTTTCACAATGAAATTAATATTCCATTTCTCTGAACATAAATGCATGATCGTCAAATTGCCATCAAAAGATCCTGCTGTAATTTATCGACGTCATGCTATTTTACGCACTTTTACCATTATCTCATGTTCTAACTAGCCATTTATTTTTCTATAATCTAATCTTATGATAAACACAATTCTATTATTATCGATATACTGTTTAGGAAAAAAATTAAGAAGTAAATGAAAAGAAAGAAGATACCACACGCTTTCATCCATGTTTACTTTCCTATTAAATTTTTTATTGAAAATTGTTTTTTTTTTTGGATTACGAGGATGGCCCGTGGTCTAGTACAATGATATATAAATCCTAATGGCTAAAAAAAGGGCATGGATAGTCCTATTGGGTATCGAATCTAAAACTTCTTAATTACCAAGATAGAGTGTGCGGTACTGTGTCAAAAACATTATTTATGTGGATGTGAACTTCTTGTCGATTGAAAGAAAGATTCATAAATATAATATGAGAAAAAAGATGTAGTACAGTAGTGTATATATATATATATATATTACTTAGTAATAAGAGGTTTTAGATTCGATTCTCATAATGAAACTACTCGTATTTTTTTATTTAGCTATTAAGTATATTTTTATTTTTTTTAATATTAGACTCATGTTTTCTTTTGTAAAAAGGAAAGAAAAAATAAAGGTATAACATGTATACTTGGTCCGCTAGTTTATTAAATCTCATACAAAGACGATCTGGCTATAAGATCCTGAGCCAACAGGACACGTTCAATTATTGCATGCAAATACGCAAATGTCTCAACTCAACCAACCTTCAACCAAAAAACTCATTCTCTTTATGCTTTAAGAGATCATGACATAAAGCTGGGCGGACTTTTTTTAGCTAAACACAAAGTTGATTGCAGATGCTGATCATGTTTGCCTAAACAAGCTGTTAGATTGAAAAGCTTATGATGAGGGACAAAAAAAGAGACAAGTTGATGCAAAATGTCGAAATTGGATCAATGCGTGGTCTCCTTGAAACATGGGAGCGAAACGTACCATTGACGGAACTCCCATCTAGTGTATGATAACCCGATGTGATAATTGCCGCCCTGAGGCTGAGGACAACCTTGTTCCACTTCAAATCAAATTGAACATTATAAGACTATAATCGACATGCGTTTTATGATTTTTTTTTAAAAGCCTACTTAATATCCCCATTTACATACACGTAGCTGCGAGCAATTTTTTTTTCCATTAGAAAGGGGATGTGAAAGATAAAATACACAAAAGAAAGGCCTGAAAATTAATATCAATGAGATTGAATTTACAGCCTCTTAATTTTAAGGATGAACGTCATTGCACTGAACTCTATCTTAGGAAACTTTTATTTGAGGATAATAAACTATATTTTTTTCGGTTATAAAGAAAGGGTTATGCACCTAGTACATACAATGAAATAAAATCATAATATTATTAATAAAGGAGCACGGGAACGGATAGTCCCACAACAAATATCGAATGTAAAATCTCTTAGTTACTCGGTAAAACTATGCACTATCACGCTACTCCCTCTTTGATTAATTAGTGAATTACTTTATTTGGCTAGCTAGCTAGTATAAGCAGTGACTCAGTGTGAGGAGATTTTACAATTTACACTGCCACAGTACACAAGCGACTAGCCACAATGCAATATGACCCGGAACCATCTACATATTTATCTGTCCCCATTTTTGTAATTAATGTCTAGATAACATATGCATATACATACAAACACATATAAAGTTCGTACTAGAATAGGACATAGACGTATTTATAAATGGTCCTGAACTTGGAAAACGACATACATAGATAGGCACTGTAAAATTATGAGCGTGTGAAAAGGTTCAAAATCGAGACTGAGTATGTTACATATAATTAGATACAGTACTTGATCGATCATGACGTACAAATGCTTTTAATCAAAGAAGTCCCAAAGTGAGGAGGTACAAAAAGACTAAGCTAGTCAGGACCGATGTGTTGACCTGACCCATTTCAAAATAAATTGTGTACTGTCCATTGTGAAATTGATTGAGATGAATTGAAGATTGGGATGTTGTAAGAATTGAGGATGAGGATGTTTGCCTAGCAATAAGTATCGTTGATGTGTATGGGAGATTTTCATAATCTTTGTGACCAGCAGAACATAATCTTGCCTTTTCATTTTCATAGGTGTCCTTGTTTGGAAGAGGTCCCTCTGGAAAATCCAAAAAATTAAGACCAGACCCACCTCCCAATAATTCAGCAGCTATATACATTTGGTGCGCTAGCTAGATCTCTTCCATTGATATCATCCAATATTCAAAGACATACATACATATACATAATATATAAGGTAAATTACACTGGTGGTCCAAAATATTTTATAAATATTTTATTATGGTTCAAAAAGTTTTTTTCGCTACATGATGGTACAAAATATTTCAAAATTGTTTCATGATGGTACAAACAGTCAATTGACCCTAACGCCGTTAATATTTTGCTGACGTGACGCATCCTATGTGTCACTTTTATTACGTGGAACCAATCATAACGCGCCACGTCATTTAAGAGAAAATAAAATTTTAAAAAGTCCAAAAGAATAAAAAAAATACAAAAAAGAGTAAAAATTTAGAAATTATTTTAAAAAAAATTTAAATAAAAATTAAAAAAATTAAAAAATTTAAAAAATAATTTAAATAATTTATAAAAATTTAAATTTAATATTAAAATTATTTTTAATTGAAAATAATAAAAATTATTTTAATTTTTAATTAAAGTTTAAAATATTTTAAAGTTTTTAAAATTTAAAATTATTTTTAGAATTATTTTAAAAGTTTTTAAATTTTAAATTTTTAGAATTATTTAAAAATTTCGGCCACATCAGCAAGGAGGTGACACGTAGTTGCCACGTTAGTGTCGGCTTGACGGCATCAAGCTCGAGTTGACGGTTTATACCATCATGAAACAACTTTGAAATATTTTGTACCATCATGTAGCGAAAAAAACTTTTTGGACCATAATGAAACATTTGTAAAATATTTTGGACTATCAATGCAATTTACCTTAATATATATATATATATATACATATATATCTATATAATGGGTCAGAGCTCTAATAAACTAATAAGCTACACAAAAAATGGTGTATCAAAACTCTAAAAATATCACTAGAAAGAAGAGCTTGAATGCCCTCCATTAGAGAATGAAAGATGTGCGGAGATCGTGATCAGCTCCGAGACTTTCATGCAAGCCATTTTGCGTACTTGTTGCCCTCTCTGAGCGTGTGGAAATTTGAATCCTGCGACTCGCAGTAGGCCATGAACCGAAGTAACCAGCTCGTGGATGCCAAAATTGCTCTCTCCATGACCCAGAATTAATCCGCACACAAGATCCGATTCCATCTTAGCAGGCACACGCCTAAAGTCAAGCGCCCAGGCCAGCTCAAGGTCGGCCTAGGTTCCTGATCAAAATTTTGGGATGACAGTTGCGGCCACGCCGACATTATGAGCAAATCCTCCTAGCCAATGTCCAACCGTATCACGGACTAACCAGCCCATTCCAGCCAGTCCGGGGTTATCTTGAGAAAATACTTCTTTTTTTTTTCGATTATAAATAAGGCACAAAGTCTAGTTAATGAAAGAGAAATCTTAAATAATTAATAAAAGAACATGGATAGTTCTAGGTATCAAACCCGTAATCTCTAGGTCAACTTGCGAGATCGTGCGTCACTGCACTATACCCTTTTTTTATTCTTGGGGCAATACTTTCGTAAGTAATTATAAATCAAATCACATTTACGGAGAGAGGAAGAAAGAAGTGCGTAAGGCCCGCTCTGCCTAAAACTAAACGATTTAGGAATTAATTGATTATTACTTGATGGACTTTCTATATGCGTAAGATCGTTGGATTTCTCTTGTAATTAGAAATATTAAATTACAAAAACCTCTATTTTTCCTCCATAATCTACAAATGAAACACAGGATTACATATATTAAATGAGGGAAAACTCTAGCATAACATAGTGTCATGTGACATAATTAGTATTTTTAATTTTAGTATTTTTTTAGTTAAATGCACTTTGCCCTTCGACCTATGATGTGAGTTTGAGTTTGCCTCCTTACCTTCAAATTTTTGCAAAGTACCCCTGACCTTATCATAAAATAAGCAAGGTGTCTCCTCAATCAAATTCCGACCAAAAGGAGGCACATGCCACTCACTTGCCAATTGATGAAGGACAAAAATGTCACACTTTAATCGGGAAAAATAAAAAAATTATTCGGGCACGAAATTACTTCACAATTTTTTTCTTCCCCATCGGACAACAATGTAGACTCAGTGCAAACCAGGGCTCGACCTCCCCAGCTCCCGGATCACACTCTGACGACCACACATCTAGAAACAATTAGGAGCAAATCAGGTAATTTTATGGTACTAACAGGTCACAATGTTTCCTTTTGAATGAATTCCTCATATATATATATATATATATATATATATATAATATTATATTTCGTATATAGCATCACCAGGCCTTAAAATATGTTCTTATACTATCGTTCTTTACGTAAAAGAGCGAATGGTTCCTGTTTGTTCTTCACCAAAAAAATTAAAATTACGTATGAAAACTTTCTCATCGAGATTATTATCAATTAATTATGCAGAATATTCACCCTTAGAAGATCCTTCTTGGAGAATTAACCACATTCCGAACAAATAACATTTCAAACAAACTCAGGAGAAGCTAGCTATATACGCACTCACGTGTGTGTATATCTATATACTTATAGGCAGAAAGAAGATTGCTCAAGCAAGAAAATCGTTTGCATAATTTCGAATTAGTGCCTATAATTTATTTTCTAGTTCCAGATACTTTAATTATTATAGTTTGACATTTTTACCATTCATTGATTGGCATGTGAGTGATACATGTCCCTTTTTTGCCTTAATTTTGGAATTTAGTCGAGGAGGTACTTTGCTTATTTTATGATACGGTTGGGGATACTCTGCAAAAATTTGAAGTGAGGGGACAAATTCAAATTCATCTTATAGGTCGTGAGGCAAATTACATTTAAGTCTTTTTTTATTTAATAATATTTGGTATTCTAGTTCATGCGTGTAGTAATGCCAACTGGGTCATGCCATTCATTATAGTGCTAGAACCTCCGATGAATGAAATAAACAGTAGAAGCTTACATAGTACGTATGATAAGTTTTGATAAGATATACGATAGAAATAATGTCTCATCCATCATGTCACATTTTTTCTTTTTTTTAGGAGTAAATTGATAAATTAGTCCTCCAAACATGCATGTTATATTAAATCTGACCTCAAATTTTTTTTACATTAAATTGAACCTTCAGAGATTAAGTGTAGATTAAATCCGACCTTAAGAAATTTTTTACATCAAATTGAACCTTAAGAGATTAAGTGTACATCAAATCCGACCTTCCGTCAGAATGCCATCCAAAAATAGATGGACGAGAGCATCAGCGATTGAGGAGGACACGCCGGGAGTATGAAGTTTTTCCCACCCCTAATTAAAAAGTGAGAGAACTGTAGGAAATACTTTTTTAAGCCAGATATAAATGGAGAATAATAAAAATATGAGAGAGAACAATCAAACAATGCCACATCAACTGTTGAATGCCAGATCAAATTTTTCCATCCATTTTTGGACGGCACTCTGACGGAATGTCGAATTTGATGTACACTTAATCTCGCAAGGTTTAATTTGATGTAAAAAATTTCTTGAGATCGGATTTGATGTATACTTAATCTCTCAAGGTTCAATTTGATATACATTTAATCTCTCAAGGTTCAATTTAATGTAAAAAATTTATTGAGATCGGATTTGATGTACACTTAATTTTTTAAGGTTCAATTTGATATATACTTAATATCTCAAGGTTAAATTTGATGTAAAAAAATTTTTGAGGTCGAGTTTGATGTACACTTAACCTCTCAAGGTTCAATTTGATATAAAAAATTTCTTAAGGTCAGATTTGATGTAACATTCATGTTTGAATAACCAATTTGTCAATTTACTCTTTTTTTTCAGTGACGACGTTATCCCTCAAACATATATGTGTATTTATTTATGGAACTTTCCTTCAAGTCAACTAAATTGTTCACAATGATTTATTTTTAAATTTTTTAAAGGAAAAGAAGCGAATGTTCCCATTGTTAAAAGATTATTTTATGTTCGAGGAAGTAAAATGACATTATATATCAATATCGAGGTATTATAATTAATATTTTAGGGTTTGATTTATGACTTTATATATACGATTTAGCTCCAATTGTGATAGATGCGGATAGTTTCTTGATTATTATTATCTCATTTGCCCTATAAATTGGATCGATTTCTTCAACATGAGTTGGTTAATTCCGCCAACAAATACTTACCGAAGGAAAAAAAAATTCCGTGAACAAATCCAGCCTCCGCAGACCACTGAAATCTACTGTAATGTTTCAATCGTCATAAGAAATATTGTCAGCTAATTTTTTCAAATCTTTGTTAATATAGGACTTTTTAGCTAACTTTTATTTTTGGCTGACATGGAGAGTAAATTTTTCCTTAAATTATTCATCCAATCTTTTTTCTGGAAAAAGTATATATTGTGCATGCCACGTGGCACTTAGACACATGAAAAAATTAAAATTTTTGTTAACAGTAGATTTTTTATTTTTCAATCAAAAGATATTTGCGAACCCTTATTTATTTATGACAGTCTCTTTATCATTTCTCCCTTTTTTACGGTTAGAAAAGTGCCCTAAAGAAGAAATCTTCCTTTTTTGTTTTTCGGTGGATGAAGGAGCAGCGGAAGCCCGAGCAAAAATAAATTACACTACACAGTAACGGGGCACCCCATAAGGGTCACCAGAAATGAGAGCATCGATTCCCTCCCGCGGTAAGTGAAAGACATGAAGGAATCTTCCTTACTTTTCAGTTGGTGTCATACATTGTCTGAATGCATAGTTTGACTAGAACTGTTTTGTTTTTTCGCATTTGCACGAAAAATCTTCTAAATGTTTCAATTTGCAAGGTTAAAAATTGTGATGATAGGGGTTTGAAGATATTTCGAATTCCTCCAAAACTTTAAAAAATTATTCAAAATCCTCTAAACCTCTCTTCCTCCGTAAACCGTGAACCCCTCAATCCAAACACAGTGGCGGAGGTTGTTGAGGAGGGCCACCTCCTCGTACAACCTTGCCACGGGAAGGTGGAAGAGACTTTTGACACATTTGGTGGGGGAACATCATTCAATTTCAAAATAATATATTTCGTACTGATGGTGCAGCAGAAGGGAACTCACGATGCGAAGGCTGGCACAGAATATCGAAATTGTCACTCTTGCGACACGGCAGAGCTGAAGTCTGGCCTTAAGTTGGCATGGAATTGATTGGGAATACGAAACACTAATCCTCGATGGCCAATAGCACTGTAAGAGACAGGAGCTTGGAGTGATGCAATCTTAAGGGAGATTCAGGAAATAATGCACCGGGATTGGATAGTGATGGCGAGACACTCTCATCGGAAAGGCAGCCTGTGCACGCCGCGCGGATCGGATCCCGGTTTATGCGCTCTTGTTAACCGTGCGAATTCAAAGACTTTAGTCTATGTCCATTGTGGACTCGATATTTTATTGTTTGGGGATGCCGTCGGGGGTAGGTGATCATGTCACGGCTAGATGTATTGTTTAATTTCTTTCTTAATGTATTCAGATTTCGACCCCATTTTACCCAAACAAAAATGAAAATAAATATTGCCTAATCGCGAGTCATTACTTTACATTCTCAAAGGGAATGAATATTGAAGCTGAGAAAGTAAATAAAAAAGGCCCTATATAAAATTTAATTAGTATACCATCAATAAAGTAGTTGGCTGAGTGATACTCGTCTTGAAATCAATCGTGCCTCTAAATTAATTATTATTATTTCTACTTCGTTATATTAGATATATTTATGGATCTCCCCATGTATAATGTAAAAGTAGTTGATTGAGTGGTAAATAATTTTATTCCCAGTAAAGAAGTGCATTTATTGGAATGAGAAATAAACTTTATTGCTCAATTTTTCGGAATTGCGAGATAACGTCTCACACAATTTTTTAGTTTTTTTTTAAAGAAGATTTAATTAGTATACCGCTTGCCTTTTATCGGAACGAAATAAAAGTTTATATATATATATATATATATATATATATTTTAAATCACGAGGGCAGCTCACGACGCATGGGCATAGTATAATGATAATTAATAAAGCAAAATGATAGTATCATATGTATATGTCCTGTTGGGGAGGTTTGAACCCAAAGCTTCTTGATTGTTCTGAATTAAAGTCTTATAACATAGCATCAAGACTCATAAATTTTTAATCGACAAGAACTATGGGTCCTCCATGTAATGATACGTCGTCAACCAATATATCATATTGAACTCCAAAAATCTGTGGAATGCCACCCAAAGTACTTATGCAAAATGAAACCTCATCGCCTGTATATAGCTTAAACACGTACATGAAATTGCACACGATCTCATAGTCGTAATTAATAGATGCATGCACGGAATGTCTCAACTA
This sequence comes from Punica granatum, assembly GCF_007655135.1. Lineage (NCBI taxonomy): Eukaryota > Viridiplantae > Streptophyta > Magnoliopsida > Myrtales > Lythraceae > Punica > Punica granatum. The sequence goes on along the minus strand of NC_045130.1, from coordinate 35,659,938 downwards.
TATTGTATATATAAATATCAAAAGTGACGAGAGAGTGACCCATTTTCAGGTACTGGGCAAGCAGGGAATTATCATGATATTTTTCCTATGGATTCGCAAATAGACGTTGTGGGTGAAAGGTTTTGTCTTTCATGCAAATATTTTTGTGCTGGCCGGTTTTGTGGTGAGCAGTGTTTTGTTTGATTATTATGGGACCGTCAATCAGTACAATATATAGACACAAACATATGTCTTCTCTATAATTGTTTTATATATATAGACACAAACATATGTCTTCTATATATATATATATATATATGGCAAATTCCACGTATCATCCTCAGCAATTCAGTAAAATGCTCTGTACATTTACTTTTATAAAATATGACAATAAACCCCATAATTTTGGTGAAATAATAGTTTATGTGTTGCCATGTTGACTTGATTTTTCTATTAATTTTTAAATTAAAAAAAAATATTTTTTCCAGTAGGCATACCGAAACTATTGGAAGTAGGGGTCACGGATGGCCAAGCGGTAGCTTTCAGGAGGGGGACCTCACCCCCCATTGCAAGCGGCATTTATGGCTCTTGCCTGGGATGATGGTGACCTCTGGCGAGCCATTGCACTGCCTCGACTTGCCTCCATCAGAGGTCACCGATAGAGGCCGCCACCACTCCATCGGAGGTCGCCAAAGCCATCGTTGACCTTCCCCACCTTCGGTGGTTTTCTTTCTTTTTATTTTTATATCGTTATTATTTTTAAAAAATTTCAGATTTTTTATTTTTTAATTAAGAACTTAATAGATAAAGGCGTCTCTGTATATAAGGCTTCATTTGTTTTTTTAATAAAATATCTTATTCAACCTTACTTAGTTCTATTTTCACAAATTTAATAATATAATCATTACTTTTTTTTTACATTTTTTTAAATTTAATAATAAATTTCTCACATACTTTTTTTTAATCATTTTTATAACTAATTTTTAAAAATAAATTTCCCATCTACTTTCACACATATATATATACACACATATATATATTCTCACTCATCAATGCATTTGTCAACGCTCGTAATCATTGCACAAAATCAGATTGAGTTAAATCATTATCTAATACTTACAATCATTACACAAAATCAAATTGAGTTAAATCATTATTTAGAAGGCTCTGAACTCATAATTGATTCTCTTTTCAGTTTCTCGGAGAGTTTACTTCTTTAGCACATGTTCGTGTACGTATCCAATACCTACAGTTCATGTATTTAAGATACCAAGACAATTAAGACACTTTTTGGAGCAAGTGTGCAGTGTAAGATACTACATCCATGAATATAAGATAATCCTTGCATCTTTTATTTACTTCTCACATAAGCCAAGAGATTGGGCGTGGGAAGTGAATGGGTCTTGTACCTAAGATCTTTTACCCTACCCACATAAAGCCACGACAATTCTAAACCTCCGACGGATCAGACGAAAGTCGGATTCGGCTTGTCAACACCAATTTCACTGTAACCCACTTGACCAATTCACATCAAATGCCCTCTTCCCTTCTCTTCTGCAATATAATACTAATCTTATGCCGATGTTTTCTCTATTTTCGGATATTATGTTTAGAATTTAAAGTATCGCCATAGTCAAGCCCAGTAGCCCCCAATCCACATCTAGTGCCCCACACATAAAAGTTACCTCCGAAGTGAGTAATATTTCGATTTCTCAATTGGGTCCGACATTATTTTCCATGGTTTGTATTAAAATCTCTTCTATTGTATGTCCCAAGAATTCTTATTTCAGCGTATGCCGTTCGGCCCGAATTCATGCACTCGCTTGGCAATTTGTCAAAACCTATAATTGGACGGTGGTGTCGTATGGTACTGGAGTTTCATTTGGAGTTGCATGTTTTTGTCCGATGTTCTTTGATTGATTGATCTGTTTGCTTTAGTTCTCTGACTGTTCAATTCCTCTATGCAAAATTACGAAATGTTGACCTTTTATTTGATTAATTAAAAGATTTTTTCCTATGAAAATTAAAAGATTTTTATTAATTAATCTTGAAACAGTTGGTTTGTGGGTATAGTATAATATAGTGTTCTAATTGAATTAATTAATTTGTCATCAATTCTTGTGTATTTGTGTAGTCAAACTGAAATTATCTCTCGTCATATTGAAACTTCTTGTGGCTCCTTCATCAATCGCTCTGCATAGCAGAGCATCACTATGGAGCCTCTTTTTCTGCATCGGCACCATGGCCATCTCCTTAAGCAGTTTGGAGATGTTCACCTTGAAGCTTGAGAATGTAGTTCAATGTTCATCGCGGAACAAATTATTGAGAAAATGAAGGAGCTAAATGAGTTCAATACCTCTTCTGAGGTCATGTGTTAGTAATCTCATGGTTATTGCATAAAGCCGAATTATTAGAATTTAAACATAGTTTGTTATTTTTAGGTATTCAATGTTTATGATAGTTGACATGCTGCCTATGGTATAATTTGTAAGTTTGAACACAATTCATTATTATTGTTATTATATGGAGATTCTGAATACAGTCCTATGTCTACCAATACTTATGTTCTTGATTGAGATTCATTTTATATCCCTTTCATTTTTATGATTCTTTATAATATATGAAATCTAAAACACGAGAAATGGACGCTCAATCTAAGCTCAATTTTTTGAATCCTTAGCTGCATAAAATCTAAAGTTCGCGACATGGATGCTCTATTTAAACTCAATTTTGGAACTCTTATCTCCACAACGAGTGTTCTTATAGTTCCATTCAATGGATTGTCCTACATTTTTTAGTTGAATCAAGTTCAATGAATCCTTTTTAATTAGCCTATATTATCGATACATATCAATTAATTATTGAGATCCTTCCTAAAAAATGGTAAACTTTACTCGAGAATTGAAAATGACATTTCAAGAGACGAAAATTTTTTTAGGATCATTTATATTTATATATCTCTAAAATTAATTTAAGTACCAAATAGATATATTTCTTTAATATTAGATTTGTCAATTCCAATTATAAGGTAAAATAATATATTACATTTGTATTTTTAGTTTTAATAAATTTTTTTAATCTTTTAAGATGTAATTTCACTTTATATTCCACCAAATTTCCCGTATAACACATGGATTATCGCTTAGTTTTATTTTTAAAGTAGGGAAATAAGTTGCAACATTTTACTAAATCACAGGGAGTATACTATCATATATATATATATACACACACACTATACATGTGTGCCAAAGTTTGTTTAACATGGTTGAATTGGTTGTTATACATACATATTAGCAAGCATCAAATTTCATGGGCTTAAACTCCACACACTGAGTACCTACTGGGGGTGCAAATGGGTGAATGCGTCGGCTTCTTATTAAAAATATCGAGATCCGACTTTGTTCGGGTAATTTTTTTTCTAACCTAAAGAACTGCCTAAAAAATATTTTGGGTGAAAGAAAACCGACGTTTAATGATTGCGATTTTTTTGGGTGGATTTTTCGTCTCCGAGTTTGGAATGACAAAGACAAACTTTCAAATAAAAAAAATTAAATGACGCATTATCAAGAATTGATGCGTAAATAAACCCATCAACATAGATTAAATGGTCAAAGATTATGAATTCAACTCACAATATTAGAAAGGGTGATGTTACCATGGTTGACTGAAAAAACAATCGTCACGGTTGTTTTCATTTTAACCATTAGATTTTACTAGGTAACATCTGGACCGTACATGTGTACATATTTTTGTAACACGAAGATTCCCTACTGATACTTTTCCTTTTTATAGTTTCGACCACGAATCTATTGGACAATGCTCGGCCACAAACCTGGCTAAAAATTAAATCGTAGCGAACCAATTGCTTCAATAAAAATAATATTTTCATACTTTTCAAAATAAAAAAGAAAAAGAAAAGAAAAACATATAAACGATTGAGTCGGGCGATGTGATTGAATCAAGACTGTAAGGACCATTCCAGTGCTTGTGCATTTTTTTTTTAAATGGATATTGCTTGTGCTTGTGCATATTTTATTTGGGCGACAAAGTAACTGAAGAACGCGAATAGAGACTCAAGCTCCGGAATCAATATACCAAGTGATTGGGAAGACAAATACAATGCTTAGAGCAAACGGAAGAACATAAAAACCAAACAAACTCAGTTCATAAGAACCATTTCAATTGCAATTAAAACATCTCTCGGACTCTTTAACAAAGAGCAGGACAATTAAATAATGGAAAGACGAAAAGAAAATCATCAGAGAAAGAATTGAAAGAATATCCAAACAAAGGTGGACCTATATTTGTATAACAAATGAAATCCTATCTCTCTGCATACATAAGGAATAGAATTACAACAATTAATCATGGTGGGAGCGGGCAGGTGGAAGGCTCTGGGAGGAACATCAGAGCCGGCGGGAGAAAAAAGGAGCCGGAGATAGGAGGCCTGGCGTGGGAGTAGCCGTCGGAGGAGCTGGCTTACGAGGCACAGGTGGGAAGAGCAGGCATCCGAGGGGTGGAGACGAGTTGGCGTCGACGTCAAAACTGGTTACACCGGTCAGAGATGGGACGCAGGCGGGGGGCAGCAAATAGGTTAATCGATCAATTCGAGGATTAGGGTTTCTGTTTTAAATTTCTATATTTTATTTTTATTTTTGGGTGAATTTTTTATTTTTAATGTTGACGGTGATGATTTGCCCCTTTTGTGTTGATCATGGTCTTTTTTAAAAAAAAAATTTAGCCTTTGCTTTTTTTTATTTTTTATTGGCCAAGTTTTAGTCTTTATTTAATTGATTAATTATTGCTGATTTTTTTTTAATTTTCAAAACCATAATTGTTTTTTTGTAAAACTTTTGTGCACCGAGTCAGCCGGTTTTGTCTGTAAATGTTATGACCCGAAGATAGATTAATTCTCGTGTTTGCTCGAGCATCGCAAAAAAATGCGTGATAAGAAATATAGAAAGTAAAAATATGAGTGGAGAATCTTCAGGTTATAAAAATTGGGATACGTGTACGGTTCAAATTTTATCTATTAAAATCAAACACTTGAAATAAAAACAATCATAGTAATTATTTTTGCTAGTCAATCGCGGTAGAATCTCTAATATTAGAAATAGCAAAAGAACGAAATGAGTTCATGTCATGAGGGAGGGCTTGGAACTTGAAGTTGGGGACTCCGTGAGGCAAAGTCATTAGATATGAGAGTTTAGAAATACTGAACACTATGTATATGAAGATAGGGTTTAGTTTTCAAATATTAAAAAATAACTGATATATAATAAGAATAATATGTATATTGTAAATTATTCAGGTAAGTCGGGTCCCATCGGGCTTTTCGGCCTGGGGACCGACTCGTAATGAGTGTTTTTTTTTTTAGTCTTGAAAACCACCCGAATTACATTTCTGGGCCCAAAAGAGAAGTTTTTTTTTGTGTGTCTTTTGGGTCAGGTAGGATAGGTTTTTTTTGGTTTTGGATTTTTTACTTACACCCCTAGCGTCTTACATGAGTTCAAAACTCAAATACGTTGAGGCAGCCTCTGCACAGCTAGTAGAATCTGCGTTTTTGCACTCGAAATGGTCAGAAATATCAGCCCACGACACTCTCGGACGACATTATATAGAGTATTTGCTGCATCGGCCGGCTTAATTCGGAATTCCACCCATCTTCGGGGATCTGATTACTTCATCAACACATCGTGCTTTCCCCCTCCTTGTCATCCTATCCCTATTCTTTTCCATGGAATTGGTGGACTAAAATATTGGATGAGATGGATCCTTGTATCCAACAAATTCAAGCAATGCCGCTATTCGAGTTTCCGGGGCACCCAAAGTGGGCCTTGCAAGGCCCATCATTCCCCATGAGCCCTAATTTGGTATAACTGGCGGGCAGTTAGTTTTATTTGTGCGTTGGAGTCTCGTTCGTTAATATTTTTTTGCAGGGAAAAAAAAGAAAAAAAGAAAATCACCCAAAATTACGACCCCTGACTGCTGGTAATTCCCCAACATATTGAATCCTTCTTCTTCATTTTGTTCCCTCTCCATTTCCTTTCATTGACACGTTGAATTAGAGAGAGAACAGAGAGACGACAATGGCTCATTGCAGGCCCCTAGGGTTATTGCTCGGCCTGCCTTTCGCTTTGGTCTCACTTGTTCTCTCCCTCGTCGGTGCGGTTGTATGGATTTTAGGGTTAGTTAATTAGTTTGCTCTTCCTTCTCCATTCTATCATATCCGTTTTTTATACTCTTATGATCTTCGTTTTCATTCTCCATTCTATCATGTCCCGTTTTTTTTCCCTCTTATGATGAATCGACGATTATTGTGCTTCGATTATGATGTCCGTTTTAAGAGATGCTAAATTTATTGTCCTTTTCCACATACTTATCTTATGAATGCATGCAATTCCTGCAGCGTAACTTTCACGAATTTCTCGTTATTAGGATTTTTTTATTAGTATAGCCATTCCACCTCACATATTTCATCTTTTTTTTACTTTCAAAGTAAAATTTATCCATCTATCAAAACGAATAATCTACGATTAGATATCAAATTCTATGCTTTCTGGGAGGGTTTTCATAGTCGATCAATCCTTTTGCGTTTCCGTACAGCTTTCATCTAGCCCTTTTTGTCTAAAACCTGAAAAATGCAGGACATTGCTGAGTTGTATTTGCCCATGCTGCATATGTTGTGCCGGAATCGCAAACGTGGCGATGAGCCTTGTGAAGCTTCCCATCAAAGTGCTTGGATGGTTCACCGATCTGATACCGTGTTGACATATTTAAGCCCTTGATCAGTTTCACTACTTCTTTGAGGTTTTTGGGCAAATCACTTATAACCCGAACCATTGGATGTATATATATCAGATAGGACTGCAGGAGTCTTGTTCATATGGAGATCTATTTGGTCGAATGTTTCTCCAATCCTATATGTCGATTAAACTGATGGAATGTTAACTGATAAGAAGAGATGTTGCCGCCTGTAGATATAATTATGTGCTCTCTTTATGCCAGAAAACCTAACCCATAAGTTCCTCATGTTCTTGTCTGGTAACTATTTCGTAGGTATAACTTGTGGAAATTTTACTTCATTTCAGATAATTATCTCATGATTATACCAAATTGTTCTACTAAACCTTCCACAATGAATAACTTCTTTAAATATATAGGGAGGCGAAATATATCGGAGACGAGGTTTTCTTTTTCTTTTTTTGCTGAATCGTGAAAAAAATTTACAAATATTAGAGGAAGTAACGCCTATTTTCGTACTATGTAAAAGATGCAATTGAGATCATTTAAAATTTTATTGATTTTTTTTATATGCTTTGCTCAATAAGGAGGGCGGGGTGGAGTGGGGGGTGGAGATGAAAGACCAATGGGACAGTTTCACGAGCATTCTACCGACCACACGTGTGCGGCAATGTGTGGTGGAGCTCCACCTCCACAGCCAGCAAAATTGATAAATACCACGTGTGAGCCAATCGTCGAAATGCCTAGCAGCTGAGCTGACTCACCCGACCGAGTCTCCGTCGCCTTAAGCACAAAAATCTGTGATGGCTATTTTCTTTTTGGTCGAATGAAAGGGTCGAAGCCCAGGTAAAAACTAAACGAAATGATTATTCAATTCATTTAAATTCAATTCGGCTGGATTCAATTCAACCGTAAATGAATTATATCATTTGAAAATTTCACTTTATTTGACATTTGAGTTGAGTTTTAACTCAATTCTATTTTAACTTTGAATATATATAAATTAATTGAGTTGTAATGATTGTATTGTTGAATTATGAGAAAAAAAGTGAAAAAAGTGATGAATAATTGAGAGATAATAATGATTATGTTGTTGAATTGTGAAAAAAAAATAGTAATGAATAGTTGAGAGAATTTTTTATTAAAATAATCGAATTGAATAGTTAAAAAATTGATGAAAAATGAAAAGTAATAATTGTATTGTTGAATTGAAGATAAATAGAGTTAAGTGGAGTAGAGTTAAAAATAAGTTGTAAAACTATACAAAGGGCAATGCTTTGTTTATTTTTAATCAAAATTTCACTCTACTCTATTCTACTCAACTCAACTTTATTTTACCATCGGAAGTGATGGCCTAGTGGTTTCAAGTTCACTCCCATGTGGTTTGGAGACCCCTAAGTCTTGAGTTCAAATCCTCCCGAGAACATATGCTAGGGCAGGACTCTTTGGCTTGGGCTGGGGGCCATCTCTGGCTTCTGTGAACTATACTAGGCCCCTGGTGGTGCTAAGCTGACGGGGCTAGTGCTTACGCTGGTTGTTCAGTTCGTCTGATATGTTCGCGGTTGAACACGAGAGCCCGAATATTATGTAACGGGGAGCGATAAGGTTGCCATCACTGCTGCCCATCATTTTATTTATAAAAAAAAATTCAACTTTATTTTTCTCTTAATTCAATAATAAAATAACAACTTTTTTTATTATCTTTGTTCATTTTAATGAAAAATTCTCTTACATAATTTTTTAATTATTATTATAAATAATTTATAATACTAAATTAGCATAACTATTCATTACTTTTTTAAATCTTTTTTATTAATTTTATATTAAATTTTCTCACATATTTTTTCATAACAATTATTATAATTAATGTTTTAACAATAAACATCAATCTTGTCTTCACTTTCAGAAAGTTGAGTAGAATTAAGTAGAGTGACAACTTTACTCCGATACCAAATGCAAACTGAGAAATTAAACTAAATTGAATTGAATTATTTTGTTTAGATTGCATTTAAAAGAGAGTAAATTCTCTTTAAAAGATTGTAAATTTTTAAAATTAAGATTGTTAGTTCCAAATGAATTGAATTCTTGCTAAATCTAGTTGATTTTGGCCTGATTTGAATTTCAATGTAAGTCTTTCATTTTTAAAACAAATCTGATGTCATTTTGATACCAAACAACAAAATTCAATTGAATTCTTGCAAAATGAATTGAATTATTGTATTTTTTAGAATTCCAAACAAACTGTAAGATATGTTTGATAGGCCGGATATGAGGTCAGCTGAGATTTCTAAAATTATATCTTTCATTGGGTGCCAATCGAATTGGGATTGGAATTAGGATATACCTGGATAAAAGTATTAAGGAGCTAATCCAAACGAGGGAGGGTTGAGGACAGATTAGAGTAAGAGTATTTATGAAAAGACGAAAATGCCCATAGCTTTCTGTCAAATTTTCGAATGATGTCGTTGAAATTTTTTTTCCCCATATTCTACTGTGCAGAGCAAGAGGGGCAATAGAACTCGAACCAGCCACCACAGCCCTCGGAGAGGTCCCGTCGAACGGCGACATCGTCCGGTGGTGGCCGGCGTCAAGCTCCGACAGCCCCACATCGTCCATTTCTATCTTCACTCGAAGAGAGAGAAAGGGAGAGGCAGCAGATGTGGCCGGGGTGGCCGAATCGAGGTCGCCGGTCGTCACAGAGACCACAAGCGACCTCGTCGGGACGGTGGTGGACATCATCGGGCAACCACCACCCGTCCCCCCCCTGGGCCTTAGCTCTATCCTTCAATTCTGCAGTTTTTTTTTTAATTTCGAAAATTAGTTTTATTTAAAAAATTTAAACATATTAAATATAGGACATATAGGTCTTTTTGTTTTTTGCTGGGTACATATAGGTCATTTGCCCAAGGATTTTTGAAGCCCATCCCATCCCGACCTTATTCTAATCTCTAACCCAACGATCAAACGCGACATAAAAATATCACTTCTCGAGAAGGAGGGGTCAGAATACTTCTTGAAGGAGAAGAGATAAAACAAAGAACCCGTGAAAGGTTTCAAGACTTTTAATTGATCTACTCAGGGCAAGCATTTTTCTTTTTCTGAAAGCGTGACAACAATACATACTAGGGGTAGATAGAGCGCGAATAAAAGAAACCAAAGCGGATAAAGGTGGAGCGCATACTCCCAGCCCATAGAAATATGCTCAGTGATAGGTCCCAGCCAATGCATAAAGGATGTTTCATAATATCAAGAGAATGTATAGTGCACTGACGCATCTCTCATTTGGTGATCAAGAGATTTTAGATTTGATTCTCGTTTGGTGATCAAGAAGTTTTAAATTTGATACTAATAAGACTATCTGTATTCTTTTATTAGATATTTAAGATTTTTATTTTAATATATTAAGTTCATGGGATTTTTTTTATAATTAAAAAAAAAATCGATAATGGATGAGTAATTCAAAAAGTGACCTTAAATGAGAAAAAAGTTTTCGATAGAAGGAAAATAATGGAGATCGATCCTTATTTGATAGGGTAAATTGTACTGGTGGTCCAAAATATTTTATAAATATTTCATTATGATCCAAAAAGTTTTTTTCGCTATATGATAATACAAAATGTTTCAAAGTTGTTTCATGATGGTACAAACCGTCAACTCGAGCTTGACGCCGTCAAACCGACGCTGACGTGGCTACTACGTGTCACCTCCTTGCTGACGTGGCCGAAAAATTTAAAATAAGGCGAAAAAGGGGAAAAAAGGGGAAAAAAAAGGGGAAACTTTTAAGGGAAAGGGGAAAGGGAAAGGGAAAAGAAAGGGGAGGAGGGGAAAGGGAAAAGGAATAAGAGGAAAGGAAAAAGAAGGGGAAGGAAAAAGGGGGGAGAAAAGGAAAAAAACAGGGAAAAAAAAAAAAAGGATTTAAAAAGATTATTTAAAAAATTTAAAAAATTAAAAATTTAAAAATTTTAAATTATTTAAAAATAATTTTAAAATTTTCAATATTTTTAAATAATTTTTATTTTTTCTAAAGTTTTACTCTTTTTTGTATTTTTTGTATTTAAAAAAATTTTAAAAATTTAAATTTTTGAAAAATAAATTTAACCAAAATTTTAAAAAAATTTATTTTTTTTCAAATTTTTTACTCTTTCGTATTTTTTAAATTATTTTTTGAATTTTTTTGGACTTTTTAAAATTTTATTTTTTCTTAAATGACGTGGTTCACTATGATTGGTTCCACGTAACAAAAGTGACACATAGGACGCGCCACGTCAGCAAAATGTTAACGGCGTTAGGAACAATTGACGGTTTGTACCATCATGAAACAACTTTGAAACATTTTGTAACATCATATAGCGAAAAAAAACTTTTTGTACTATAATGAAACATTTGTAAAATATTTTGGACCACCAGTGCAATTTACCCTATTCGATATGCGCAGAATTTCGAATTTGTAACTTGTACGTCTTTTGTCAATAATCAAAACGTCGAGATGGATTTCTAGTTTGTTTTTAAAAATGTTGGAATTCTTTGTGCAATTATCACAAAAGAAAAAAAAAAGATACAATTTCGGAAAAAAAATGTCTGAAAGATTCTCTTTACTTTTCTTATCAGAACAATGGAAAAGCAAAACGAAAAGATTAGGAGGGAGGGAAAAAAAGAAAAGTCGAAAAGACAGACCTCGCATCCATCACTTACTCGCCATAGCCAAAAACCAACACAGTGCACTCTCCATTGAAGACGCTCTGAGCTTACTCACAAGCTTCTGCTCGAGATTTGCTTGAGAGAGAAGAAAAAAGGGGAAAAGGGGGCATCGACAGTGAGGAAGAGGAAGAGTGAAGCAAAGTAGGCGGAGAAAGAGATGGTGGTGGACTACTACAAGATCCTGGGTGTCGACAGGAGCGCCAAGGACGGCGACCTCAAGAAGGCAGCCGAGGCCAAGTTCAAGCAGATATCCAAAGCGTACCATGTAAGTCAAGAATCGTACCCAATCCAAATTAGTCCGCTTGTGTCGCGATCTTGAACCTGGGAAGGTTCTTTGGGGTGTGTCTTCTTAAGGTTGCAATGGCGAAAATGATCGATGTTGAATTTGTGAGACTGAGGATCTATTCGGCCGTGTCGATTTCTCGCTTCTTGAATTATGTCGAAAAGTTTTATACTTTATCTTGAATTGATGATAAGTTCTTCAGGGTATGTAATTGATGATTGTCGGAAGGTGGTTGATGTGTTCTTTCGGATCAATTTCCGATTGAATGAACTTTTTTTTTTTTTTTGGTTCAATCGGACTTGAGAGAGTGTATTGTCTTCATCGAAACTTCTGCAGGTGCTAAGCGATCCGGAAAAACGAGCCGTCTATGATCAGTACGGTGAGGAAGGCCTGAAGGGTCAAATGCCCCCACCTAATGCCCGTGGCCGCGGGGGCACCACCGTCCCCAGAAGCTCAGATGACCCTTTCGCGGAGTTTTTTGGGTTTTCAAGCCCGTTTGGTGAAACGGGAGGCATGGGAAGTGGTGGTGGAGGAATGGGAGGCATGAGGGGTTCGAGTTTCTCTAGTAGCATTTTTGGCAACGATATCTTTAGTTCCTTCGGAGAAGGAGCAGGAGGGGGAGGTTCCGCGTCCCAGTCTGCCCCGAGAAAAGCTCCCCCTATTGAGAACAGGTTGCCTTGCAGCCTGGAGGATCTCTACAAAGGGACCACGAAAAAGATGAAAATCTCTAGAGAGATTGCTGATGTGTTTGGGTAAGCGTCTGTTCTAGCTCCGTTGTTCATCCTTTTTAGGATAAAAAGCAGTTCATTGAATTTAGATGTTTAAATTTGATTCCTGAATTTGCGCAGCTTATTTCCGCATTGATCTTAGCGTCCATTCATAGTAGATTAATGTACTTAACGTGCTTGCTTTATCGAAGTAAGTTTGATCAGTGAGATGACCACTAAAGAAGATTCTTTAAGAATTATAACACTTCTGATATAAGACAATCGGAGTTTACCATCAGATCGTGTCAATAGCATCTTGTTTGCGGATAAAAAAACTAGTGGTGTTAATTGCGCATTACTGAAATTGAAGTCTTGGTCTATAGTTCTTTCTTGTGTATGTCTTCTGGTCGACAGCTCAATTACATAAGTAATTGGATGTTAACTTATATGCTTTTGTCCTCTTCATCGGTTCAGGAAGACTACGCAGGTCGAAGAGATATTGACAATTGATATAAAACCAGGCTGGAAGAAGGGAACGAAGATCACTTTCACGGAGAAGGGTAATAAAAAGCCGAACGTGACCCCGGCTGACCTTGTCTTCATTGTCGACGAGAAGCCCCACAGTTTGTTCGAGCGTGATGGAAGCGACTTAATTGTTACGAAGACTATCACTCCAGCGGAAGCCTTAACGGGATACACAGTTCACCTCACGACCCTTGATGGGAGGAGCCTGACCATCCCCATCAATAATGTGATCCATCCCGACTACGAGGAGCTAGTCCCCAAGCAAGGCATGCCTCTTCAGAATGACCCGACCAAGAAGGGTAACCTGAGGATCAAGTTCAATGTCAAGTTTCCGATGAGGTTGACTTCAGAGCAGAAGGCTGGGATCAGGAAACTCTTCGCCGCTAGTTAATAAAAGGGAGTGTGAGTTCGATGTGGGTCTCAGTTGCATCATGTTACAGTATAAGTTGTATACGGTGGTCTGCTTAGGGTGTTTGTGGAGAATATAATGTACAATATAATTTGAAAAAAAAAAAGATAATGATTGTATTATTAAATTGAGTAAAATGTGTAAAAATTGAGGAAAAATGTTAATTAATCGAGAGAATTCAGTATTAAAAAATTAATTTAAATTATATATAAGAAAAAATATGAGAGAAAATTTGAAAAAAAAAAAAAAGATAATAAAGTATTGATTGTAATGTTGAATTGACGGAAAAGTACGGTAAAGTTAAGTTAAATTTTATTATTAAATATAGTTGTAGCTTTTCAAGTATAGGCTGTGTATTGAGGGTGGGATGTTGTATCGGTACTCGTTTTGGTCGTCTCGAACTAGAACTGTCCCAAAATTCGAGTCTCCGCTATTTGGCAAGAGATGAAATAAACTTGGCCTGGCCTTCAGGCGGCTACAAATCAAGTGCTGATTTATCTGTTCATATCTACTACACCTGAGAAGAGTTGATGCCTGATCGGCTCTTGATCAATGGCCAATGTGCATGTCCTTCGATCTCTGACACCGCGGGTAAAGTTCTAGGCGTTAGATGTTGCCATCAATTACTGATTGGCTTAAGTTAATTATTTATCTTCTCAGTCAAAAATTTCTCGATGATCTTACTTTATTATATGATATGAAAAAAATACAAATCAGATTATAATAAATAAAAGAACGAATGATAATTGTATTGATTCTTTCTTACTATTACGTTAACGTGAGCGAGATCATTTAAAAATTCTATTGATGTTTATATGCTTTGCTCAATCCTCAATAAGAGGAAAAATATGGGGGAAAAAAATATGATAGACAATGGGAGAGTTTCATGAGCATTCTACCTACCACACGTGTGCGGCAATGTGTGGTGGAGCACCACTTCCAACAGCCAGCAAAATTGAAGAATGCCACGTGTGAGCCAATTGTCCAGATGCCTAGCGGCTGAGCTGACTCACCCGATCCAGCCTCCGTCGCCTTAAGCCCAAAAACCTGTGATGGCCCTTTTCTTTTTGGTCGAATGAAGGGGTTGAAGCCCAGCTAAAAATTAAAAGAAATTAAGAAATACATAAGCGTAGAATGAAAACTCCTAACACCTTGTTTGGAATCAATTCTTGAAAGAAATCTGTTCAATTCAATTTAGTTGTAAATGATATATTTGATAGGCCAGATAAGAGGTCGGATGAAATCATTAAAATTCTAATCTACATTTCGTGCCGATCGAATTATGATTGGAATTAGGATATATACCTGGATAAAAAGTATTGAGGAGCTAATTCTAAGGAGTGGGTGCATTGAGCCAGGATTTAGACACGATTATTTATGAAAAGACAAAAATGCCCTTAACTTTCACTCAAATTTTCAATGATGCCATGGAACTTTTTTTTTTTCCCTAGTTCTAAACAAATCTGGTGTCATTTTGATACCAAACAATAAAATTCAATTGAATTCTTGTAAAATGAATTGAATTCTTGCATTTTTTCGATTCCTAACAAACTGTAAGGTATGTTTGATAAGTTGGGTAAGAGATTGGCTGAGATTTCTAAAATTCTATCTTTCGTTGTGTGCTGATTGAATTGGGATTGGAATTAAGATATAACTGGATAAAAGTATTAAGAAACTAACCCTGAGGATTGGAATATAATTATTTAGGAAAAGATGAAATTGCCCCTTGCTTTTTATCAAATTTTCAAATGATGTCATTGAACTTTTTCTTTCATGTTCTATTGTGCAAAGCAAGAGGGGCGGTGGAGCCCGATACCAGCCACCACAGCCCTCGGAGAGGTCTCATCGAATGACGACTGCATCTGGTGGCGACCAGTGTCGAGCGCTTGCCGCCTCAAATCGTCCCTTTCTCTCTTCACTTGAAGAGAGAGAGAGGAGGGAGAGATACCAGATTGGACCGTGGTGGCCGGATTAAGGTCGTCGGCTGTCACGAAGACCATAGGCGACCTTGTCTAGACGGTTGTAGCCATCGTTAGGTGACCACCATCCCATCCCTCTAGGCTTGAGCTCTCTTCTTCAATTCTGCAATTTTTTTTTAAATTTTAAAAATTATTTTTATTTGAAATTTTAAACATATTAAATAGGACATATAGGTCTTTTTGGTTTTTGCTGGGTACATGGAGGTCATTTAATCCATAGATATTTGAATCTCATCTCATCCCGTCCTTATTCTAATCCTTAACCCGAGGACCAAAGGTGACATAAAATTATCACTTCTCGAAAAAAGTAGGGTCAAAATACTCCTTGAAGGAGAAGAAATAAAACAAAGACCCCGTAAAAAGGTTTCAAGCACCTTTTCAATTGATCCATTCAGTGCAACCGTTTTTTTCCTTTTGGGTAAAGACAACCGTTTTCCTTTTGTGAAAGTGTAAATGCTGTACTTACTATAGAGTGGATAGAGTGCGAATAAAAGAAATTAAAGCGGATAAAGGTGGAACACATACTCCCAACCCATAGAAATACGCTCCGTGAATAAACGTTTCAGTCAATAAGTAAAGGATGTTTTAGTGATTTTAAAAGCGAGCTTAAATCAGAAAGCAACTTTTTGAATGGAAGGAAAATAATGAAGACCGAACCCCTATTTGATTTAGGCAGAATTTCAAAAATGTAACTTGTCCGTCTTGATAATCAAAACGTCGAGATGGATTTTTAATTTGTTATTAAAAATGTTGAAATTCTTTGTGCAATTATCACAAAAGAAAAAAAAAGGATACAATTTGGAAAAAAAAAAGTCTGAAAGATACTCTTCTTTTTTCTTACCAGAAAAATAGAAAAAGCAAAATAAAAAGATTAGGAGAGGCAAAAAAAAAAAAAAGAAGAGGGAAACGAACTTTCGCGGGATTCTGGAACATTCGACGGCATTCTCAAACAATCAAAGGAAAATCCTACGCCCCACCACCAGCACAGAACGCTCTCTGCCTCTACCGGTGCTCACATCCATCACCTACACGCCATAGCCAAAAACCAACGCAGACCTCTCTCCATTGCAGACGTTCTGAGCTTACTCCCAAGCTTCTGCTCGAGATTTGCTTGAGAGAGAAGAAAAAAGGGGGAAAAGGGGGGCATCGAAAGTGAGGAAGAGGAAAAGAGAAGCGAAGGAGGCGGAGAAGGAGATGGGGGTGGACTACTACAAGATTCTGGGCGTCGACAGGAGCGCCAAGGACGACGACCTCAAGAAGGCCTACCGCAAGCTCGCCATGAAATGGCACCCCGACAAGAACCCCAACAACAAGAAGGAAGCCGAGGCCAAGTTCAAGCAGATTTCTGAAGCCTACGATGTAAGTTAAGAATCGTACCCAATCCAAATTAGTCCGCTCGTGTCACGATCTTGAACCTGGGAAGGTTCTTTGGGGTGTGTCTGCTTGAGGCTGCAATGGCAGAAATGATGTTGAATTTGTGGGACTGAGGCTCTGTTCGGCCGTGTCGATTTGTCGCTTCTTGTTTTATATCGAAAAGTTTCATTACTTTATCTCGAATTGATGATTAGTTCTTCAGGGTCCGTAATTGATGATTGTCGGAAGGTGGTTGATGTGTTCTTTCGGATCAATTTTCGATTGAAAAAACTTTTTTTTTTTTGGTTCAATCTGACTTGAGAGTGTATTGTCTTCGTCAAAACTTCTGCAGGTGCTAAGCGATCCGCAAAAACGAGCGGTCTATGATCAGTACGGTGAGGATGGCCTGAAGGGTCAAATGCCCCCACCTGATGCCGGTGGCCCCGGGGGCACCACCTTCTTCTCCACTGGGGACGGCCCAACATCATTCCGGTTTAACCCCAGAAGCGCAGACGACATCTTCGCGGAGTTCTTTGGGTTCTCGAGCCCGTTTGGTGGAATGGGAAGCATGGGAAGTGGTGGAGGAATGGGAGGCATGAGAGGTTCGAGGTTCTCAAGTAGCAGTTTTGGCGACGATATCTTTAGTTCCTTCGGAGAAGGAGCAGGAAGGGGAGGTTCCGCGTACCAGTCTGCCTCGAGGAAAGCTCCTCCTATTGAGAACAGGTTGCCTTGCAGCCTGGAGGATCTCTACAAAGGGACCACGAAAAAGATGAAAATCTCTAGAGAGATTGCGGATGTGAGTGGGTAAGTGTCTGTTCTACCCCGGTTGTTTATCCTTTTTAGGATAAAAAAACAGTTCATCCAATTTGGATGTTTAAATTTGATTACTGAATTTGCTTAGCTCATTTTCGCATTGATCTTAGTGTTGATTCGTAGTAGATTAATGTACTTAACGTGCTTTGATCTTAGCATTCATTCGTAGTAGATTAATGAACTTGACGTGCTTGCTTTATGAAGTAATTTTGATCAATGAGATGACCACTAAAGAAGATTTTTTGAAGAATTATAACGCTTCTGATAGATGACAATCGGAGTTTACCATTAGATCGTGTCAATAGCATTTCGTTTGCGGATAAAAAACTAATGTTCTTAATTGCGCATTACTGACATTGAATTTTTGGTCTATAGTTCTTTCTTGTGTGTGTCTTTTGTTCGACATCTCAATTACATAAGTAATTGGATGTTAAACTTATATGGCTTTGTCCTCTTCATTGCTTCAGGAAGACTATGCAGGTCGAGGAGATCTTGACAATTGATATAAAACCAGGCTGGAAGAAGGGAACGAAGATCACTTTCCCAGAGAAGGGTAATGAGCAGCCAAACGTGACCCCAGCAGACCTTGTCTTCATCATTGACGAGAAGCCCCACAGTGTGTTCACGCGTGAAGGAAACGACTTAATTGTTACGAAGACTATCACTCTAGCAGAAGCCTTAACGGGATACACAGTTCACCTCACGACCCTTGATGGGAGGAGCTTGACCATCCCCATCAACAATGTGATCCATCCCAACTACGAGGAGGTAGTCCCTAAAGAAGGCATGCCTCTTCAGAAAGACCCGACCAAGAAAGGTAACCTGAGGATCAAGTTCAACATCAAGTTCCCAACGAGGTTGACTTCAGAGCAAAAGGCTGGGATCAGGAAACTCTTCGGTGTTGGTTACTAAAAGTGAGTGTGAGTTCGATGTGGGTCTCATAGAAAGTGTCCGCATGGATTTGTATCATATTACAGTATAAGTAGTATACGGTGGTCTGCTTAGGGTGTTTGTGGAGAAAGTGCTGTAGCTTTTCAAGTATAGGCTGGTGTATTGAGGGCGGGATGTTGTATCGGTCTCTTTTTGGTCATCTCGATCTAGAACTGTCCCAAAATCGAGTCTTCATTTGCTGTGGAGAGATGAAATAAACTTGGCCTGGCCTTTAGGCTGCTATGGATCAAGCGCTGAATTATTTGTTCACATCTGCTACACTTGAGAAGAGTTGATACCTGATTGGTTCTTGATCAATGGCCAATGCACTTATTGTTCGATCTCCGATCCCTTCCATATATTGTTTCTGACTCGTCAATTTTGTAAGAAGAAGACGGTTCATTGAGAGTATTGTATTTGATGTAGCACTGATGAAGTTACCAGGAGAAGGCTCATATGGGAAGTCGATCGAGACTATTGTATTTGATGTAGCACTGATGAAGTGACCAGGAGAAGGCTCTTACAGGAAGTCGATAGGGTGGTGCTTGGAGGAGAGGCAAAGGAGGATAAGACGACGGTTCCATATGACCTTCGATTGCAATTGTGTCCGGTATTGACTGCTCCGAGAAGAAGCAGTTATGTTGGCATCAAAGAAGACAACTATTCTTAACACCACTGACATGAACGTGTGGAGGAAGTCCATTGCCTTGAGCCTGTACTTGGTCTCATGCCGGCTTAATCTACAGATTCACCTTGGAACGGTTGATAATTTAGGGGCCCCTGGTTGGCGGGAAACCCATGCCCGACCTTGCCGCTTAGGTCCGTAACAATGTCCGTGAGGCAGAGGAGGGAGCACCGAGAGGCCGATACAAAGAGCAACAAGAGATCTTTAACGATACAGTCATGGAAGCTTTATGCACTTTAACTTCGTGGGGGAGGGCTGGTGCCAGGAGCTGGATGTTACGACTGTTTCTGCAGTGAGGTGGTTGGACAGGTGCCATGTTCTACAGGATTTTCTCGACATTTCCGGTTTCGTGCTTGGATTATCAGTGGTTTCTCAGGATCGAGCCTGCCGGTTTTCTCCGAAATCCAGCATGGCCAGCAAGACAGATCAACCATCTACGCCAGAGAGACAACATCGTGCAATACAGATTTTCTTTATTCAGCATGTGGTCTCAGGGTATTGCATCTTCTACTTAAGTAAACATGCATTGGGTGCAATAGTTTCTGTGTAGTTTGATTACAAATCATACTAACAACTGCACCAAATTCCCGAGGAAATCTTTTCTCAGCTCCCTGTCTTAACTTCCCGAGAGTTCGTCTATTGACAATATCGTGATTAATTTGCTGAAACCTATGGATGACGCGCGAAGCTTAATAAACTAAGGCACATATACTGTCACACTTGAGGATGGCTTCTATGGCGATGGCATGTACTTTACACAGTAGAGATTTTACATGATCACTAATCAAAAGGTACAATTGGATGGGAAAGCATTACACCCGAGTATCGGAAGTTCCTGTTAGACTAAGCATGACATTGGCTTATTGCGAGCATAATCAAGCCTTCTGTCACTCATCTTTATGGCAAAAGTTCTCATTGTTTTCAGACAAAGAAGGTGTCGGTTTTCAGATGATGTATCCTACAGCTACAAGCACTTCTTGCTATCGATATGCACACTCGCATACCGACTTACGCAGTCCGATCAACAAGTCGAATCAACCCAAAACATGTGCACGACAAGAAACAGGAATAAGCAGATCCCGTGTCGCAATGTCAATTCCTCGAAGCCTTAGCCTATTGAAACATAGCATAGCAGCAAAAACCAGAGACAGCTGAGGTAGCAAACTCACGAATTCTGCTCATGATTCCTCTTCTTCCTTAGAATGAAGACATCGGCCTCCTCGTACGCGTACTCAGGGTGCAGGTGCTCGTGCGGCACCTTCTCCTTGTCGAAGGCCTCATCGCAAAGCTCCCAGAAGAGCTTATCCGCCTCCGGAGACCTCAGCTGGTACCCCAACAGGACAACCCCGTCTGGCTTCACGAGGGCCGCCGTAGCCGACACGAGATGGCGCACCGACTCCTCAATGTAGACCACGTCGGTGGCGATCACGACGTCGAAGGGAGGGTTCAGGGCTTTGATCTGGTCGGGGTTGTTCCAGCAGAGCACGGCGGTCTTCAGGGCCTTGCCGAGGGCGGGCTTGTTGCGCTTGAGGTTGTGCTTGAGGGCCGGCATGACGGCGGGGATGTCGGTGAGGACGACGTCGGTGAGGCCGAGGAGGAAGAGGCCCATGGCGGCGCCGCCGCAGCCGGTGCCGAGCTCGACGGCGCGCTTGGAGCGGAAGTCGAGGAGGGCGGCGTAGGGGTTGGGGTCTCGGGAGTGGGCCCAGCGCTCGGCGAACTTAACGAGGACGAGGGAGCAGGGCCACACGGAGGTGCCGACGTGGATGGAGCCGTTGTCCTGGTGGAGGGAGAGGAGCGTGTCGCGCACGCGCAGCTCGATCACCGGCGAGTCCGTGAACTTCATCGCGCTCGCTCCAACCGGAGTTTCTTCACTCCTCTCTCTCTCTCTCTCTCTCTCTCTCTCTCTCTCGGGCTGGCTTGATGCTCCTCGGACAGAGTTAGGACATAATGGGCTTGGGCCTGGGCCTGGGCCTAAGTGGGTCATCGTATGGGGTAGGCTTGGTTTGACGTGGACCTGCGTGATCTGGCAAACCGCGTATTAGTGGGACAAGAAAATACTCGACGGAATTACTCAGGGTCGCCTTGTGCAATGAACCGATAGAGATGTAGCTAATACGTACTCTGCACAAACCATGTGGTTAGGCGCGTATTATGCGTATCAGGATTGATCTGTTATATTTGCCACGTGATACACTTAAGGCTTGAGATGACCGACACGAGGTTAGGAGGCGAGAATATATCATTTGTTCCCATTTATGTTGATAGACAGCAACGGAAGCTCAAAATAATTCTCAATTGTACCAAACCGATGGCAATTTCGCAAGCTTGAGCGACAAAGAAAGCGTGAGGATACTGAGAGAGTGCGGTGCAGGGACTAGAGAGGCCATTGCAAGAAAAAGGAGGGAGGGGAGGTCATTGATTTGTCATACAAATGATGATGGATGGCTCGGGAAAGCAGATCACAGGCTGAACGAAAGATGGTTTTTCTTCGACATCGGGGGCACCTTCCCGTAGAAACGTTCGCCTCTGGCCTTCAACCATTTTGCCCACTTTCTTTGGTGAAATAAAGTCCATACACCAAAAGTTAATTAAATCGATTAATTGCGACTACATGGACTATAAGTTTTGTGAGCGTCCCGTTAATTTTTCGTGCATTGCATCTAATAAATTACATTTACATGTTGGTTCTTTTTTGTTTTTGGGGCAAGAAAGACTTAGATGTTCAAGATGAAAGACGAAATTAACAATGGACGAAAAAAAGAGATGGTCAATCATCATTAGAGCAATGAAATAATCAGAGTCACCCATTTCCTTTTGCCTTTTTTTTTTTGAATTTATTGAATACAACCACCCAATCCTTGATCCCAATTAAATTCACCAAGCTCTCAGTCAACGGATAGTTTTTTTTATGGATAAATGGAAGCGACTTTCATTAAACAAAATGGATGTACATCAAGAGCCATTTATCCAACAAAACTATCAGCAACTACCAAAAACATCTGCAAGCTAAGAGCTATATCAGAGGGCTCAACATATGATTGGCTATGATAGAATTTACAATTTTGTGAGAGAGTCGTGGGTAAACACAAATCTTTGCTTTCACATCTGCAAAAATCTTCCGAACAATAGCCTCTGGAGAGGAGCTGGGCCTTTGATAAATCCTTGTGTTCCTCTCACGCCATATGCAATATATGTAGTGAGTCCATAGAAGTTTTAAACAAATTACATCGAGCTTCTTACCTCGAAGAGAAGAAATCCAACAGAATTCCGTATTTCAGCTCACCAAATTACGGTGCAGGCCAACTCGAGCCAACAAACTCCTCCAAATTTCCTGAGTGATTGGACATTCAAAAAAAAGATGTTCGCGAGTTTTCCGCTGTGTGTTGCAGAATTCGCATTCAACCGTCGCAATCTGAATCCATTGATGGTCAGATTTCTATAGATTTCATTGTATTCATATTTTAAATGATACTTCACTACAATCTTATTATCGCAATGGTGATTATTATACTTCATTACAATCTTATTTCTAAAGATGGACATTAAGTACGTATGGTAGGTCGATAAAAACAGAGTGAATTAACGGTTGTCCTGAGATGGACAAATATACATCAATTGGATCCTTATTATTATTTTTTTGGCATCAATTGCGTTCTTTTATATATTAATTTTGTCTCTGTATACATCAAGTTCATCACTGTTTACATAAAGTACATATACATCAATCTACTTTTTATATACACCGACTTACTCTCTACGTACATCGTTTGTTCTCTCACAGGGACGAACAAACTTAGAAGTATTTTTGCATTTGGTAACAAAGTTGAGTTTAATTTAATTTGATTTAAAGAAATAAAAATAATGGGAAAAATATACGAGAGGATTTGAAGAAAATTTTAAAAAGTAATTATTGTGTTATTGAATTTAGAAAAAAAATGTTGAAAATGAGGAAAAATATTGAATAGTCGAAAGAATTTAATATTAAAATTAATTGTAAAATAAATAATAAAAATAAGAGAGAAAATTTGAAAAAAAAATAAAAAATAATGATTATATTGATGAATTAAGAAAAAGTAAAATAAGATAAGATAAAATAAATTTAATTTTAATTTTATAAACAAACATAGTAAAATTATAAAGTTTTGAACATCTCTCTACCATTGACTCTCTCTCTCTGCTCCTATCCCCATAAAAACCATTGAAAGGAAAGGGGATTCTACCATGACAACTTGTCATGGTGACGAAACAAAGCCGTACAAAAAAAAGAATTATTACTTCCATATATAATATGTCCTACCTATTCATTTTTAGTTGATGTCTAATATCGTCTTAATAGCATATGTTATAGTCTCTCTCATTTAAAGTACTAGAATTTCTCTTCTGGTACGTCTTTATAATTATGAAAAACTATATTGGTAGAAAAACCCACTGAAGAGGAAAGAAGTGCCAATTGATGAGTATGCAATTGAGGTTAATGTCAGCTCAACGGCTTAAAAACATGACATTGTTGTTTCGACAGAATTGCGGTTCGATGGACAATTTAAATTCTCACAAGTTCCATATATAGGGTTTAGGATTGACTTTTATTACAAAAAAAAAAAACAGAGTACCACTGCTTATTGGGCCTTTTTTGTGCTAGTCATAAGATATGGAATAGTCCACGATACAATCACGTGAACGACAATTTTTCATAATCTGAATTTCTTGCCATTGAAATCATAATGCTGAAAACTCTTACTAGATATGGATTGAATTTTTCTTATCAAAAGGGAAAAGGAAAAAGAACAGAGTATCACTACTGATTGGGCATCATCGGTGCAGGTAATAAGATATGGAATAGTCTACAACCCTATCACTTGGAAATCAATTTCTCATACTATTAGTCTTTGCGGTTATTAGGTGAAAATTTTCAAGGCAAATTTCAACCAGTGAAACAACTATTAGCGGATAAAGAATCAAACCTTCAATTGGGAAATTTTGTATCATAGAATTTTCCATATCACATGGATCACCTTTCTCCAAAAATCAAGGACAATTCAAACCAATTCAATAGTCAGCAATGTACCACTGACCAATTAAGATTTTTCTTTTTCCCCTCGCAAATTGATTGCGCTTGTATATTTCGGTACTACATATATTATATATACCTTTCTATCCAAACAAATCAATATCACAATTATGAATATACTTTCAGAAGAAAAAGACAAAATCAACACCACAAATAGAGAAACAGTTGAGCTATTATATATATATATATATATATATACACTAGTCGTGGACCCCGTGCATTGCACGGAATATAACATAATCTTTTTACTAATTGTATTATAAAACATGTGATATAAATTATTGAGAATAGTAAATTTACATATATAAATTATTATTACATATATAAGATTAATTGTAATTCAATTTCACGAATAAGATAAGCAAAAAAATTAAATAAAAGAAGATGAATCAATATAAGCCTTGAAAATTCAAATATTCTCAAGACTATACATAAAATTGAAAAGGTATATTCCAATCATTGCAAGATGAATTTTATGCGTTCAACATTTTCAAGATTCATATGGCATTACATCATATCTTATGTTAATATCACATACATAAAATTGAAGAGCCTAAAAAATTCTACACAAATTTATATTTTAAAAAAAGTTCTAAAAAAATTTTATGTGCGAGAAAAGGTAAAAGACCGAAAAACACACATTCAAAAATCTAATTGCAGACATACTAAAATAAACTCACGCGTGAAAAGTTGAAGAGTTTTAGTGGTACCAATATATTTTAGAGTTGGATCAATCACAATTTAGTTGAAGAGTTTTAGTGGTATCTCTATTATTTATAACGTATAATATAGAATGTAATATAGATACCTATATCTATAAAAATGATGGTTTCATTTGCTAACACATCATATTTTTTGAAAATATGATTTAATTTATTTTTTGAAAATAAATTATGACTGTCTCATCACTATATCTATACATTTTAAACAATTAAAACATTCTTTCTAAGAAAAGCTCAAACATCTGAGAAATTATTGATTGGTTCTAAAAATCTATAATTATATGTTTTCAAAATTTAAAGATTAGATCATCTCTTTAAAAATGCCCGTGAAATCGAGAAAATAACAATCGATCTCACAATCTATTTTTATGTCTTGAAAATCTATAAAATAAAATTTTAAAAATTATTTATTTAAAAGAAACCTAAAAATTTGAGACAATAATGAATGTTCCCACAAATATATATCTGTCTTTTACAAATTTTAATTTTTTAAAAGAAACTTAAAATATCAAGAAAATTTCATGAATAATCGAGCGTTTTAAGACTATTTGACCGTGCCCATTGCAACTGTACTTTTTATTATATAGATAGATATAGATATAGATTAGATATAGACATAGATATAGTAATATATACTTGCTAGTTTCACGGGGCGCAACGGAAACGAAAAAGGAACAGAAATTCAAAATTTCATACCCGTGAAACTAATTCCAAGACCTACTAGAAGAATAAGAGTAAATAAAAGCGTACCTGGAATATTTAAAGTTGTCGACCGAGCGTCCCACACGTGACGCCTCTACCGGTGTCCACACCGATTTTGTCGACGAGTCTTCGAGATCGGGCGGTGCTAGTGACCAACACTCGAAAGAAACACTGGTGCGACTCTCGAAATTTATTAGACTTAATTGGACCTAATGAGTTGAACAATTCAACTCAATTATGCCCATTTATATACATACATGTATATCTTATATTTGTGTATGTAAACGTACACAAACACATGCATACATATATATCTCATCTATATAATATTTGTATGCTCTGTACCCTTTATATAACAAACAGGAAGGGAAGAGAATTCAAATCCCACCGATGTGGGATTAGAATTACATGGGCTCCCTACATGACATGTGTCTAGGTAAATGGCATCATTTAATTAGCCCATGTGTATGTATAAATGTAGACATATGTATGGCCCATGTGTCACCGTATTAATCGTGCATCAATTGGTCCATTTAATCTAATAAATCGAGTCTAATTAATCGACAAATTTAATCTCATTAAATATCCGATTAATTAGTCGCACCATAAATCATCTAATCTCTATTAGAGATTTTTATTATTTCAAAATATCTCGTCACATTATTTAGTCGTGTGTGACCCTGTAGGTTCCCAATTACGTTGATAGTAATATCGAAATCTCTATTTTAATATTACAAACAGTGAGCGGCATCTAGCAATGCATCACTGTTACTCAAGTAATCGAAAAGTCAATTTCTCGACGAACCTTGTGACCTATATACCGTGTAATATAATCCATTGTCCTCTATATCTCTATTGAGCCCAAGGCATGGTCGATGACATCCTGTATGGCTCAATATCTCTCTTTCTTGGTTTACTGGGTAAGTCTATCAGAACAAATGAGCTCGATATCGCTATATCGACTCATTTGGGTATGCATACACTTTTAGACTTAACCACCAAGTGGCCGTGAGATATCGCTCCCGTTTCGTAGGAGGGACAAATTCTATTTTGATCACTCACATTCCTCTCCATGCTCTGTGGTATACCCAATAACTGTCTTATAACCATCCTGTTACAGTGGCGTTTGACAGTATCAAAGTATATGACATTACATGTAGGAATCTATGGTGACCTCAAGTCAAAGGACCATTACACTATAGTCACTTTGAGATATGCTAATGACAATCACGTAACAAACCATGTAGCAATCTCATGGTGGGTCAGTCCATACACATTACTCTTAATGTATACATGTGGTGTGATTTGATATCTCCATATCCATGACCTATGAGACTTGGTCATCAATCAACACTCACACTAGTCTAACCGTATTATCGTTGTCCTAATTAACGATAATACTTTGACTATGGACATTTAGGAATAATGTTCATTAATTATAGGATCTCACAATCAAGTCACACTTGATGCCTATTGAACCTACTATTCCAAGGACATTATTGTGTAAAATCATATTTAGCGCAATCTACACAATAACAGATATGCCTCGTAATATAATGAAATAGATATCATATTACAGAACTGATTATAGATTGCCTATAGGGCATACACCAATTCCCAACAATCTCCCACTTGCACTAGAGCCAATCTGGCATCTGTCTAATGCCAAAATAGATCTAGTGTGAGCCTCGTGCTTGCGCTGCACAAGAGGCTTCGTAAGTGGATCTGCGAGATTCTCATCTGTTGGTATTCTGCATATCTTCACATCTCCTCTGTCGATGATCTCGCGAATGAGATGGAAGCGTCTGAGTATATGTTTGGATCCCTGGTGAGACCTGGGTTCCTTAGCTTGCGCAATGGCTCCATTGTTGTCACAATAGAGATCCACTGGGTCTGCGATGCTAGGAACCACAACAAGTTCTGTCACGAACTTCTTGATCCAAACGGCCTCTTTTGCAGCGTTAGAGGCAGCAATATACTCGGCCTCTGTGGTAGAATCGGCTACTGTCTCCTGTTTGGAACTCTTCCAACTCACAGCACCTCCATTCAGGCAAAACACATACCCTGACTGCGATCTACTGTCGTCCTTATCGGTCTGGAAGTTAGCATCGGTGTAACCTCTTACAACGAGCTCTTCTTCGCTTCCATATACCAAAAACATCTCCTTAGTCCTTCGTAAGTACTTAAGGATGTTCTCTACTGCAATCCAGTGTCTTTCACCTGGATCTGATTGGTATCGACTCGTCATACTCAAAGCATACGAGACATCTGATCGAGTGCATAACATAGCATACATGATGGATCCAATAGCTGACGCATATGGAATCCTATTCATGCGGTCCCTCTCCTCTCGAGTAGAAGGACACTGAGCCTTCGAAAGGCTTATGCCATGTAACATAGGCAGCGACCCTTTCTTAGAATCCTGGATGCTAAATCGCCGAAGCACTTTATCTATGTATGCACTCTGACTTAAGCCAAGCAGTCTCCTCGATCTATCTCTATAGATCCTGATACCTAGCACGTAGGTAGCTTCGCCTAAGTCCTTCATAGAGAAACACCTTCCCAACCAAGTCTTCACAGACTGTAGGGAAGGAATGTCATTCCCAATCAGAAGTATGTCGTCTACATACAACACCAGGAAGATTACTACGCTCCCACTAACTTCTTGTAAACACAGGGTTCATCTTCATTCTTGATGAAGCCAAACTCTTTGATTGCATCATCAAAACAGAAGATTCCAGCTCCTAGAAGCTTGCTTCAGCCCATAAATAGACCGTTGTAGCTTACAAACTTTTCCGGCACAATGTGGATCGACAAAACCCTCAGGTTGTGTCATAAACACATCCTCGAGGAGATTCCCGTTCAGGAAAGCAGTTTTGACATCCATTTGCCAGATCTCATAATCATAATAAGCTGCAATTGCAAGCAAGATCCTGATGGATTTAAGCATAGCTACGGGGAAAAGGTTCGTCATAGTCAACACCATGAACTTGTCTGAAACCTTTTGCCACAAGTCGGCCCTTAAAGGTAATCACATTACCGTCCATGTCAATCTTCTTCTTGAAGACCCACTTACACCCAATGGGTTTTGCCCCTTCAGGTGGATCAACCAAAGTCCATACTTGGTTAGTGTACATGGACTCCATCTCAGATCTCATGGCCACCAGCCATTTCTCAGAGTCAGAGCCTATTACGGCTTCCGCATAGGTTGTAGGCTCATCATTATCTATGAGCAATACGTCATTATCTTGAGTCACGAGAAATCCATATCTCTCGGGCTCATGACGTATCCTACCAGACCTACGAGGCTCCTGTGTCACTTGTGTAGAAGATTGTGCCACAACAAACTGTGTGGTACTTGTTCTGCAACATCGCCCGTCGATTGGTCAATGTCATTTTGTGGTAGAACTTCCCCAAGTTCTAATTTCCTCCCACTAGTTCCTTTGGAGAGAAACTCTTTCTCAAGGAATACCGCAGTTCGAGCGACAAACACTTTGCCCTCGATGGGATTATAGAAATAGTATCCTCGAGTTTCCTTAGGATACCCCACAAAGTAAACATTTGTCCGATTTAGGGCCAAACTTATCCGAAGACAATCTCTTCACATAAGCTTCGCAACCCCATATTTTTAGAAAAAACATCTTGGGACGTTTCCCATACCACATCTATATGGTGTCCTTTCAACTGATTTCGACGGAGCATTGTTTAATATGAGAGCAGCTGTCTGTAGAGCATATCCCAGAAGGGCAGTCAGATAAGTTGCATGACTCATCAAAGATCGAACCATATCTAATAAAGTTCGATTCCTCCTCTCAGCTACACCATTCCACTGTGGTGTTCCAGGTGGAGTTAGTGAGATAAAATCCCACACTGTTTAAGATAGTCAGCAAACTCATAGCTCAAATATTCACCTCCTCGATCTGATCGAAGAACTTTAATGCTCTTACCCAACTGATTCTCCACTTCATTCTTAAATTCTTTAAACTTTTCAAAGGATTCAGATTTGTGTTTCATCAAATACACATATCCAAATCTACTGAAATCATCAGTAAATGTAATGAAGTAGAGATACCCACCTCTAGCAAGCTTGTTCACTGGCACATACATCAGTATGTATGAGAGCCAGATGATCACTAGCTCGCTCACCTTTTCCAGTAAAAGGGGCCTTAGTCATTTTCCCCATTAAGCAAGGTTCGCATGTCTCGATCGATTCTAAATCAAACGAGTCCAGTAATCCATCTTTATGGAGTCTAGAGATGCGATTCTCGCTAATATGGCCTAAACGACAATGCCAGAGGTAAGTCGGGTTCGAATCATTAGATTTGAGCCGTTTGGTTTCCACATTATAAATAGGCGTATCTAGATCAAGAACATACAGACCATTACTTAAATGTGCACTGCCATAATATACATCATTCATGTACATAGAACAACACTTGTTCTTTATAGTGAAACAAAAATCCCTTCTTGTCCAAACAAGAAACAGATATTATGTTTCTACTAATAGCAGGTACATAATAACAGTCGTTAAGATCTAATACAAGCCCAGTAGGTAAAACTAGGTGATAAGTCCCTACAGTTAATGTAGCAACTCTTGCTCCATTTCCAACTCGTAGGTCCACCTCGCCCTTTGTCAACGATCTACTGTCCTTTAGGTCCTGCATATTTCCACAAATATGAGCACCACATCCGGTATCTAATACCCAAAGATGTAGAAGTAGTAGATACATTAATTTCTATAAACATGGATACCTGAAGTGGAAGTCTCATTCCCTCTTCTTCTTCAACTCTTCCAGGTATATCTTACAATTCCGCTTCCAATGTCCAGTGTTGCCACAATGGAAAGCAGTAATCATTCTTCGCCACCTTGGCTTTAGGCTTCAACGCACCCAAGTCAAAATTGGATGCACCTTTAGCCTTCTTGCCTTTACTCTTGCTCTTGCCCTTTCTTTTGGTCCTTGGACCATTAGAACGGATGTCCCCTTGCTGATATCAGCTCAGTTGTTCTCAACATGCTAAGCAGTTCAGGCAATGGTTTATTGTAGTCATTCATATATAGCTCATAATGAACTGACTATAACTGCTGGGCAGCGACTGTAGGACTAAATCTGTGGCCAACTCTTGACCAAGAGGAAATCCCAGTCTTCCCAGAGTCTCAACGTACCCAATCATCTTGAGTACATGAAGACCCACCGGGCTACCCTCAGTCAACCTTGCTTGAAAAAGTGCTTTAGAGATCTCGAATCTCTCATGTCGGGCCTGCTCTTGATAGAGCTGCCTGAGATGCACGATCATATCGTACGCCTTCATGTTCTCGTGTTGCTTCTGAAGCTCCGAGTACATGGTGACTAACATGAGACATCCGACGTTTACGGCATCATCATGATGCTTACTATAAGCATCTTTCTCAGCTTGGGGGGCATCGTCAGGCGGTGGCGAAGCAAGAAGAGGTTGCTCTAAGACATATAGCTTCTTTTCTTGGTGAGAACAAACTCTCAAGTTTCGATACCAACCAAGGAAATATTCCCTGACAGTTTGTCCTTATCAAGGACGGATCGCAAACAGAAAGTACTAGAAGTGCTCCCTGCCATGGTAACTACCATAGAAATATACAAAAAAGTATTATGACACAACAATATTTAATGAGGACTTTATAAATATTGCTCCCACTATTTATATCAAATCAATGACCCTCAACATTGATTCAGAGAATATCATTCTTATAGTAGCTCAAGATCCATATCTCACCAAGCTCTGAGTCAGCGATGGCTTGATTCACCCAGAACAGAACGGCTATTTAGGTAGGGAATTCACTTTCCCAATTGCATCACATGCAACTCTTGATTAGTTGAGTGAATAACTCCTTTATTTCAATCTATCTTATAGATCGATGCCCAACTACATGCCTCTGAACTCCTAATCCTATTAGGCTTGCTCAGTTAAGTCCGACCCACTGGTAAACACAACGTCTTACTAGGATAGATAAGGGCATCCTGCGAAGGCAAGGTCTACACACTCATCGATCTTGGTCTTGACGAGCGTTACACGGTGGAAGGATATGGACTTAATATTTTGAGGGATTTGATTAACATTTAATCGCTTCTCACTATACACTATTATGTAACTATTACATAATAGTCCACACGTATAACTATTATACTAACACAACTAGGACATAGTCCATGTTTAACAGTCATGCACCGCAAATATCAAACATAATCATACCAGTACCAAGCATAAAATCATATTTATGCTATTATCTACTCAGATTCTAACTAGCTAGGCTCTGATACCAATTGCTAGTTTCACGGGGCGCAACGGAAACGAAAAAGGAACAGAAATTCAAAATTTCTACCCGTGAAACTAATTCCAAGACCTACTAGAAGAATAAGAGTAAATAAAAGCGTACCTGGAATATTTAAAGTTGTCGACCGAGCGTCCCACGCGTGACGCCTCTACCGTGTCCACACCGATTTTGTCGACGAGTCTTCGAGATCGGCGGTGCTAGTGACCAACACGAAAGACAAAAGAAACACTGGTGCGACTCTCGAAATTTATTAGACTTAATTGGACCTAATGAGTTGAACAATCAACTCAATTATGCCCATTTATTATACATACATGTATATCTTATATATTTGTGTATGTAAACGTACACAAAACACATGCATACATATATCTCATCTATATAATATTTGTATGCTCTGTACCCTTTATATAACAAACAGGAAGGGAAGAAGAAAATTCAAATCCACCGATGTGGGTTAATTAGAATTACATGGGCTCCCTACATGACATGTGTCTAGGTAAATGGCATCATTTAATTAGCCATGTGTATGTATAAATGTAGACATATGTATGGCCCATGTGTCACGTATTAATCGTGCATCAATTTGGTCCATTTAATCTAATAAATCGAGTCTAATTAATCGACAAATTTAATCTCATTAAATATCCGATTAATTAGTCGCACCATAAATCATCTAATCTCTATTAGACGATTTTTATTGTTTCAAAATATCTCGTCAATTTAGTCGTAGTGTGTGACCCTGTAGGTTCCCAATTACGTGATAGTAATATCGAAATCTCTATTTAATATTACAAACAGTGAGCGGCATCTAGCAATGCATCATGTTACTCAAGTAATCGAAAGTCAATTTCTCGACGAACCTTGTGACCTTATTACCGTGTAATATAATCCATTGTCCTCTATATCTCTATTGAGCCCAAGGCATGGTCGATGACATCTTGTATGGCTCAATATCTCTCTTTCTTGGTTACTGGGTAAGTCTATCAGAACAAATGAGCTCGATATCGCTATATCGACTCATTTGGGTATGCATACACTTTTAGACTTAACCACCAAGTGGCCGTGAGATATCGCTCCCGTTTCGTAGGAGGGACAAAATTCTATTTGATCACTCACATTCCTCTCCATGCTCTGTGGTATACCCAATAACTGTCTTTATAACCATCCTGTTACAGTGGCGTTTGACAGTATCAAAGTATATGACATTACATGTAGGAATCTATGGTGACCTCAAGTCAAAGGACCATTACACTATAGTCACTTTGAGATATGCTAATGACAATCACGTAACAAACCATGTAGCAATCTCATGGTGGGTCAGTCCAATACACATTACTCTTAATGTATACATGTGGTGTGATTTGATATCTCCATATCCATGACCTATGAGACTTGGTCATCAATCAACACTCACACTAGTCTAACCGTATTATCGTTGTCCTAATTAACGATAATACTTTGACTATGGACATTTAGGAATAATGTTCATTAATTATAGGATCTCACAATCAAGTCACACTTGATGCCTATTGAACCTACTATTCCAAGGACATTATTGTGTAAAATCATATTTAGCGCAATCTACACAATAACAGATATGCCTCGTAATATAATGAAATAGATATCATATTACAGAACTGATTATAGATTGCCTCTAGGGCATACACCAATTCCCAACAATACTAATATTTATGTGATTTGACATTAAAGTTTTATTTCAAACAAACAAAATTCAAGATTATCAAACATTATGCAAACAATAAAACATACTAACAAAGTTTTTAAAATATTCTGCTATATTGATATATCTTATAAAGAATATTCATTTTATTTTAAAAATTATACTCATGATTTATTAAATTAATATTACATAATCAACAATGATTTATATTAATATAAAATAGAAAAACTCAAGAATGCAAGAAATTCTATTCATGAACTAAGGATTTCGAGGACATTTGGCTGAGCCCCCATAGCTCCGGTTTATATTATAAATATCTATAGACATATGTATTTTTTTTTTTCGATTTTAAGGTGGCTCATAAGTCTATTACAATGAAATAGAAATCGTAATCCTAATATATTATAATAAAGGAGAATATCATTGATTGTGAGAGTTTTACTCTTAATGGGCTGACTTGGCTCGAACTGAATTAGTTAGGAGCCGTTTGACTTATCTATACTAAGGTACACATTGAAAAAAAATAAAGGGGCATAACGAGTTTCACAATGTGAAATGAACTTGTAATCTCCTGGTTAACAGGGGAAGGTACGCGCTATTGCATTACGACACTCTCAACTATTATATATTTTATTTTTCAATTACAATGGAGGCTTGTGAACTTAGTATAATGAAATAAAAATCCTAATAGCTAATAAAGGAGCACGAGTAGTCCACCACTGGGTATGCAACATGAAACCTCTTAGTTACTAGAGGAGGACATGTGCTACTGTGTTATTATATATTTTATTTTTCAATTTCAATGAAGGCTTATGGGTTAGTACAATGAAATAAAAATCCTAATATCTAATAATGAGTATATATAATCCCACTAGATATCCAACATGAAACCTCTTAGTTACTAGGGGAGGACGTATGCTACTATGCTACAATCTCTTTTGTTAAGCTATTATGTATTTTAACTAGTTAAAAACCCTCGCATTGTGCAAGCATAAGTTAAATAATTAACTTTTAGTTGCAAAACTAATCTTAGCAAATAGTTATATGCGTCTCTTATAAATATTACTTATCATAAATCGGATAAATTATGTTATTGTTATAGATATCAATAAATTCGAAAACCATTCATATCAAATACATACTAATTATTCGAGCAAAGTAATTAACTGCATCTAACAAAACATCAAATAAACGGGTAAAATATAATAATCTCAAAAGATTATAACAATAAATCAAATTGAAATCCAAGAAAAAATAGGAGGGGAAACATGCATAGATATTTGTGAAGAGGAAAAAATTTATTATATCGGAATATTTATATGAATGAAATAAAAAAGAAATCTTGAAATGTAAAGATCTCTAATTTCATTAGTTGACAATGTATAAGTATCCTTCACGAAGTAACGGTCGGAACAAATCGATTTGAGACTTTCTTATGCTTGCATGCATTATAGAATCATAATTTCATTAGAAGCATAATTTCATACTAATCAATTCTATGAAAAATAATATATATTTAATAAAAAATGCAAAAACAGACCTCTTCATCAAGGAAAATCATATTAAGATTAATAATTTTATTAGTCATTGTGTTCACAGCATCTCACAATCTTGTCAATCTCACTCTAATTAGCCATGTATCTGTTTCATGTCTCAATTCTTCCATCATATGATAAACCATTTTAAAACCTCAAAATCTGCAATATCATTTACAGAAAAAAAGATCAATGAATGAAAATAGATGTACCACACGTGAGCATGAATTTAGTCTTTTCTAGGCACATATCCAATTTGGTTAATGGAAAGGAGATGGCATAGTTACCTTTATTCGTTGACGCTGTGCTTCAAATTCATGAATTCAGATTTTTGGTACTATATATATATATATATATAGATAAAGATCATAAGGTTAAATAACAGAATTAACAGATATGCATATATATTTCTGGAATGAGTTATTACATCAGATATCCTATTGTATCACCAGTTTCTCAAATCCATCACATGGTTTAAAAATTACTCAGAAATACCCATAGTTTACATTTGGTTCCAAATCTATCATGGTGTTAACTTCTCTATTAAAATTTAACATTGTTACTGATGTGGAACATAAGTGGGACATTCTTGCCACTATCGCCTTTTGCCCCATAATAGATTTGAGAAAAAATTAAAACCATGTGATGGATTTGAGAAACCGGTGATATTATGAAATATATGACATAATAACCCATTTGTAGAATGATTTTAAAACATCCTTTCTACTTATATAGCGCAATATATATATATATATATATATATATATATATATATGGTTGGGCTTATGTATATATTGAATATATATGTATATTTTGGAGTTATATGTATATTCTATATATATATATATTATGTTAATATATTTTTTACTTATTTGGCAATGCAAAATATTATTGAAAGAATTGATATACACACACATATATATATATATTGGTTTGCACATATGTATAAATTGAATATATATCTATCTTCCATTGATATATTTTGGACTTATAGATGTATACATTGTATAGTTGATATATTTTGGTGCTAAAAAAGAACATTTCATATAATGTTTTTTCAAATTTATAAATGATGATGAGAGTTCCCTTTTCCGTTTTTTATGACGTAGGGGCGTGACAATTCGACTCAAAGGTTTTGTTTTCATATATATATATATATATATATATTATATGTATGTACATAGATTGCGGATGGACATCGCAAGTTGAGTACTAAGCTATATATTACTTTCCTTGTGAATCTCGCACTTTCTATGATCACTAGCTTGCTCTCTGTTTGCCTTTGGGATAAAAGTTTTTGAGAGCCCCTCTCCGCTAGTCAATCGGTGAGTACATCTAATGGGTTCATTTTCATCTAATGATGGAGCGGAGAAAGCAATGCCCGTGCAACTTCTTCAAGCTCAGGCCCACATATGGAAGCATTGCTACAGCTATGTCAGTTCAATGTGCTTGAAATGCTCCTTAGAACTCGGCATACCTGACGCAATTCAAAGCCACGGTGGACCCATGACCTTTAAGCAGCTTGTGGAAGCAATCCCGGTCTGCCCCGGGAAGGCTCGTTGCCTGTACCGCGTTATGCGTGTACTCGTCCACTGGGGCTTCTTCGAGCTGCAGATCAGAAAAAGAGGAGGTGCTCACGAGGATGAGGAGGCCTATTCGCTCAACAGTGCATCCGAACTCCTCCTCAGAGACAATCCTGTCAATTTGGAACCATTTGTGCGGTTCATGCTCGATCCCGTTTCGATTAAGTCGATGGATTGTTTGAGTTCCTGGTTCCAAAATGATGATCTTTCCCCGGTAGAGACGGCTCATGGACTGAAAGCCTGGGATCTTGTGGCCAGAAATCCCGAGTTGGGGTGCCTATTTAACGGTGCCATGGCTAGCGATTCTCGGTTGGTTGCAAGGGTGTTGACGGACCACTGCAAGTGGGCGTTTGAAGGGTTGAAGTCGCTCGTGGATGTAGGGGGCGGGACCGGGGAGACAGGCAAGGCGATCGCAGATGCTTTCCCGCATATGGAGTGCACCGTGTTCGATCTCCCGCATGTGGTGGCCGGTCTGCAAGGGACTAGGAACTTGAAGTATGTTGGAGGGGACATGTTTAATGAGAAAATCCCACCCGCTGATGCAATTCTTTTAAAGGTACGTACTATGCGCGCCATGCACATATTTTTCTTTATCGTGGGATGAACTTCAAGAACGTATCATCAATCTACGAGCATAGAATACGATTGATATATAGGATCACTAAATCAATATATATCATAATTTAGAATAATTTCATGAGAGTCTCCAATTCCTTCGATTAGGAGTTTCCACACAAGTTTTCTCGATAAACCATCAAGTCGTGGTTTATTATTCCTTCATGTTCGGCGCATTAAAACATATACATACAAATTACCTAATAATTATTTTGTACATATTTCAAAATTCTTAGTAGATTTTGTTTTGAGTCCGTGGTAATAATAACAATGATTTCAATAATTTGTACATTGGAAGAACAATGGTGCTTACTAAACATTGTCTTTGGCTCCCCAAAAGTCAATTCCTTTTGTTTCATTTTCTTTCATTTGTTAGATTTTTATTATTCAGTTTTATTTTACCAATTTTTATTTGATTTATTGATTTAGTATTAGGCGCACTTGTTTATGTGAATACCTTTCAATCTGTATGCGTTTCTAGAACACTATTCTTATAAGTTGATCAAGTTCTCTTAAAAAAAAAATATTGATAGGATATCTTTTAATTTATTCTAGTTTATATTTGACATGCTTCAGTCTTATTATTTGGTTCAAATCTTAAATTATATAAATACATAAGGGATTTCTCACACAAAAAGTTCAAGGAAAATAAAAAATAACTTATGGCAAATTGATAAGGTGAAAAATAGAGTAAAGTATCTACAAATAAGTTGAAAATAATAAAAATAATAAAAATAGATTTCAATAATGTTGTATTTCAACATTTTTTCTTCCTATTATTTTTCAAGTTATTTTAATATTTTTTCATCATATTATGTTTCAAGTTATGTAAACTTTTTTTTTTCATATTATTTTCAAGTTCCAATTTGGAAATATTCTCCCGTCACTTGCATAATTTTATAATTGATTGTATAATATACAACATTATATATTTCAGCGGTGAATGTTTTTCTACAGGCAATCAACTATTTGACGTATAAGAAGTATTAAAACTATTCTTCGTTATTATTATATATTTCATGCCATCTGTAATTACTACAAATTTGTATATTGAATTTACAAAGTATTAATTAAAATCTTAAAAAAGAAAAATGATTGACAATTAAACTACAAGTCGCCATCCAAATAGTTTTCTCGACCAACAGAAGGAATTTATTACAAGTCATCATTTCATTGTACTTGTAAAACATATTGCATAAAATATTAATTAAAATATATCAACGTAAAAGCCTGTGTAATGCGAGGACAAGCGGACTATTTTGTTACTCGTTCTTTTTCCTATCACTTAATCGGCTTATAAATAGGAAAAAGAAAAACCAAAAGAAACTAATTTCCGAGAAAGGGGCTGGGGGTCTTGTGCAATGGAATCAGTACCCCTGATCTCTTACCAACAAATCCTCGGTTCAATCTCTCTACTGGGAGTAGCTATGCGCCTTTATTTTCTATTACGGCAAGTTTTTAGTAATTGATGGTAACAAGATAATCTTTTCCTTCTCCTATGTATTCCTTTTTATTTTGTGGGTAATATCTCCTCTGTATTCCTTTCTAGAGCCATGGTCTCACTTTTGTATCCGAAAAAAAAAAAAAGAAAAATAACAACCAGAGATATGTACTTGCTGGCAATTAATTAGTATTGATTTGCCTAATTTGCTCTGGATTGTCAATTTTGAGATTCTGCTGACTTGGATTATTTATACAGTGGATATTGCATGACTGGACTGACGAAGAGAGCGTAAAAATACTGAAGAAGTGCAAGGAAGCTATACCAAGAAAAGAGGAGGGAGGGAAGCTGATCATTATAGAGACGGTGATGGACGACCCAACCGTAGGAGATGAGAATATTAAGGAAACACAGCTCTTGGCCGACGTAGTCATGATAAACGTCCTGGGATTCGAAAGAAACAAAGAGGAGTGGGCCAAGCTCTTCGCGCATGCCGGTTTTAGCGATTACGTGATGCGTCCTATATTGGGTTTACGATCTGTCATTGAAGTTTATCCATGATTCCCTTCTCATCTATTCTGTTACAATATATAAAAGTTGAGTTGCGATATCGTGAGAGCCCCATTAGCAAACTCTCACGTGGCATTTGGTTCGGTGGAATTGAATTAGAGGGGATTAGAATTGACTAAGAATATAATTGGAGGGTAATAAAATTGAAATTCTAATTCAAAATCTGTGTTTGGTTGGATTTTGAAACTAGCACGGAATATAATAATAAAGATCTAGATAGAAAAAAAATACCCTTAACTATAGGACATCCGACCTCTCCCGGCAGAACCACTGCCACTGCCCCAAGCCATCAACTATAGGACGTCCGACCAATCTCACCGCACCAGCCTCGGCACGGTGAGACCAGATATGGCCTTGTCGTCGCCAAATATCTCCGGCATGGGGGACATTTGCCTTGGGGAGGCGTGTGACAAACCCTAGGCAGGCCATCCTCCCCAGGCCGAGCTTCCCCGATGACCAAGGCGGCTAGCCCTGGGCTTGCGAGCTCATAGCGATCTCACCTCAAGGTCGATTGGACCAACGGCAAGGGTCACAGAGGCTCTATGGGCTCAACCTGGGGAGGATGGCTTGCCAAGGGTTTGTCGCGCGCCTCCCCAGGGCCAAATCTCCTTGGTGCCAGCTGGATAAGGCACCGACGAGGCCGGATCTAGCCTCGCCGTGCCAAGAGTGGTCCAGTGGGGCCGGTCAAGGAAAATTGGGGCGTAAATCGAAACAGTAAAAAGGGACCTTTTATTTATTTAGCGAGATTAATATAAACTTTTATGAAAATTTTATTATTTAACTTTTTGAGATATAAAATTACTTCCTCCTCTAAGTAAGATGCAAAATTACTAATTAGATTTTTATAATCAATTTCGTCTAACTTTTCTATGTTCATAACATGTTAGAAAATTTAAAGTGAAAAAATAAAGGAACAAAATTGGTTTTTTCAATGATATCAAAATAGTCGTTGGACTTCAATTGAAAAACAATATGGATGTTAGATGAATTAATTGAATGAATACTTAAAAATCTGGACCAATTAGAATGAGTAAATTAATTTGAATGGACAAAATGAATAGGTTTAGTTTACTGTTAATAATTATTAATTTGATCATCGTTGGATTGATTATTTATTTAGAAAACAACTAATTGTGTAATCTTTCCAAAACTCCAATCTCAACGTTAGAGGAGCTATGAGGAAGTAATTGAGAGAGATTAAAGAAATAAATAAGTAATTATTGGAAAGTGTGAGATAAATTGGGTTGTTAGATAATTAATGGGAGCTTGATTTATTATATGTATCGTGGGAACTCCATGAGTCATACATGTAGGCCTTACCGGACCAAAAATTGAGGCCATAATTGGAACTTGAAATAAGGGACTTTGTGGACCCGAACGTCACTCGAAGGCTTCACTCGCCTATAGCTTGGGCTGGCCCTGTTTGCATTTTTCATAAGAGTAGAGTAAATATTTGCTTGTTAACGTGATTTTATCTTATTCAGCTCTCGCTAACAATTTATAATGTTGAGGGGAATTTACCTAAAATGACATATAGTTTACCTGTTTTGTCAAATCTATCATATGTTTTTTTTGTTAAATCTATCACATGGTTTACTTTTTGCATCAAATCTATCTCGGAGTTATCTTTTCTGTCGACATCTAACGGCCATACTGACGTGGCGCCCACGTGGCAAGTATGACTCACTATCTCTCCACGTGCCACGTCAGCACGACCGTTAGATGTCAACGGAAAAGATAACGCTGGGATAGATTTGATGCAAAAAGTAAACCATGTGATAGATTTGATAAAAAAATAACATATGATAGATATGACAAAATGGGTAAATTATGGGCCATTTTAGGTAAAAACCCTAATGTTTATAATGTCTATTTGGTAGAATGCATAGCATTTGTTATTCGCGTGAACATTGTTTCCTAGGTTATTTTTATATAATAGCATCTTGAAATTAAGATGCAACTGAAGCCTTGGCCGATGATGAGGTTAGAATACCTACTCTGATATGATAGGGAATAAAACCAAAGTGCCTGCTTTCAGTACGAAGTTCATATAGGTTTATCGACCTCGAAGATTATAGGGGAAACAACAACTCTGAAATTCATGTATGCAATGCGTGCTGTGGCCTGTGCGTATGATAATAGACCTTTACCAGACAACTCGGAAGAACTCGACTTGCAAGTCAAAATTTTTACGTGGGAGAAAATGTCCTAGAAATTATGGAAAAGATGAGCTGTGTAAAATTGAAAAGCCTCAATCGTCTTGTCTTCTATGAAAAACCATTGAAGGTGAAAGAAGCGCCAAAGTGATGAGTATGCAATCGACATGAACGTCGGATCAAATGGGTCAAAGATATTGTTATTGGAATCGTCTTCATCTGTGCTAGTGCTAGTATATGGAATAGTCTACAACACAATCAGTTGGGAAATCAAATTTTCGAAATTTCAGTCTCTTACGGTTCTAAGGTGAAATTTTTTAAGTCCAATTCCAACCATTGAAATAGCTAATGAAGGTTTAAACTTTCACTTGGAATATTTTCCATCCTAGAATTTTCGTAACATGCACATGGATGACCTTTCTTCTTCAACAATCAAGAACAATTCAAACCAATTCAATAGTCAGCAGCGTACTGACCAATTAAGGTTTTTTTTTTCCGTGCAAATTGATTGGGCTTGTATACACTCGAGGCAAATCTCACATTGACAAAATTGGGAAGAGATGAGGTGTATATAATTGGAATGCCGAATTTATTCACGTCCTTACGTGTTTTCCTCTCATCTGATGAATTTACCATCCAATATTTTGCCTCCACCCTATTTCTTAGAATCGGAATATATATATACATGTATATGTTTAGAAGATAAGGTCCAGCTTTAACTTTACATGTGTCATTTTTTTTCTTAATTTGAATTAAGTCAGCCAAATTTACGGAGAACAAATTGACGAGTTGCGAGGAAGAAAATGTATATATATATATATATATATATATATATTAAAAGATTTAAAAAATAAAAATGAAAGAATTTTCTTTTGAAGATAGCTCCAAAATCGAAAAAAATAATGAATGGTCCTATAAATCTATATCTATATATTTAAAAAAAATCAAAATTTATTTTTTAAAACTAAAAAATCTTAGAAAATTTTATTCAAAAACTGAGCATTTTAAGCCATGTGGTTGGGGCCATGACAATTATTATTTTTTCGATGTGAATCCTAATATCTGGAAGCCCAATAGGGTCTCGACTGATCCAGTGGCCGGGTCGTCCTCCTAAGGGGTAAAGCTCTCAAAGTATAAATTTTCTACATTCACAAGATTCGAACTCGAAGCCTTTACTTAAGGGAAACAAACGCCGAACGGAAATGCCACATTAGATTCACTTAGTAACCTTTTATATTATGGATAGTAGATAATATAGATATAAAATATATATTAAACAGGATATATACATATAAATATAGATATTAAATCTATAACATACAACAATATAAATCACAATGATGAATGCAGCAATCGAGGGAAAAAAAAAACGAGTCAAAACCACAGTTCAGAGAGTTAGGTAAGCGAGTCGACAATCGCAAGTTGAGTTAGATTCACTGCAAGTCTATATATATATATATAGATATAATATATATACATATATATATATATATATATATGATTGCCTTCAGGACAGTATCAGTCGAGGTTAGGTAAGCTAGTCGACAATTAAGTTGATACTACTCTAGATATCATATATTATATATATTAATATATAGATATTATAGTTTACTGTGGTGAAAATTAGGCTTCAGATATCAGAGTTTACACGAAAAAGGATGGAAAAGTATTGGGGCAACGTGGTACTGCGTAAGATTATATCGCAGGACACATAAAAAAAAATATTATTTGTCAATAATAAATTATTTTTATTAAAAATATATTTTTTTCATTTTCTTTACATACTAAAACTCACACGGTACCACCGTTGCATGCAAGACTTTCTCAAGGCTGTGAGCATTGTATAATGAAATAAAAATTTAATAGTTGAAAAAGGACACAAATAGTCCCATTGAATAACGTACCATGAACCTTTTGATTACCGGTCGACAACGTGCAGCACTACACTATAACTAATTATGGAAAAAGATGAGCCGTGTAAAATTGAAAAGCCTCAATCGTCTGTCTTCTCTGATTCTTTCTCTCTGCCCCATATGAAAAACCATTGAAGGTGAAAGAAGCGCCAATTGATGAGTATGCAGTCGACATTAACGTCGGCTCAAATGGGTCAAAGGTAGCACATTGTTACTGGAATAGTCTTCATCTGTGCTAGTGCTAGTACATGGAATAGTCTACAACACAATCAGTTGGAAATCAAATTCCGTAATTTCAGTCTCTTACGGCTCTAAGGTGAAATTTTTAATTCAAATTCCAACCCTTGAAATAGCTGATAAAGCATTAACTTTCAGTTGGATTTTTTTTTCATCTTAGAATTTTCGTAACATGCACATGGATCACCTCTCCAACAATCAAGAACAATTCAACCAATTCAATCGTCAGCAATGTAGTGACCAATTAAGGTTTTTTTTCCTTGCAAATTGATTGGGCTTGTATACACTCCAGGCAAATCTCATATTGACAAAATTGGGAAGAGATGAGGTGTATATAATGGGGATGCCGAATTTATTCGCGTCGTTACGTGTTGTCCTCTTAGCTGATGAATATACCATCCAATATTTTGCCTCCACCCTATTCTTAGAATCGGAATATATATGTACGTATATGTTTATAAGATGAGGTCCAGTTTTAACTTTACATGTGTCAATTTTTTGTTTTTAATTTGAAATAGTCAGCCAAATTTATGGAGAACAAATTGAGCAAACTAGTTGCGAGGAATAAAATGTGCGATAAGTAGAATCATTCAATTTTCCGTGTTTCGGGGTCCAGCCATGTCACAGTGAGTAATCTATTTCTAATTTACTACTTTTATTATCGTTATATTAGTATATTCAAGAATTGCATTTATAGCCATTTTGATGTTACGAGTCATGCATGTATTTTATATACGATCGATAATGATATTATGAAACCCGTGCGTGAATCGTCTAGTTTAGGTTGTAGTTATTCCCTGACCATAAATGTCACCCCAAGACATATCCTTTCAAATATTTTATAGGTTTTAAAAGATATTATGCAAAATAAGAGCGGTCTAAAACTGAAAAGTCTCAATTGTCTTTCTCGTATCCGACTCTTTCTCTCCGCCCTTGTCCCCATAAAAACTATTGAAGAGGAAAGGGATTTTACCATGATAATTTGTCCTGATGACAAAAACGTACAAAAAGAGGATTAGTACTTTCACATCTACACATATATAAAAGCTGGAGCGAAACATCATATGATGCCACGTAGGACGAATCTAGACTTTAATTGAGTGACTTTTCGAGTCCCAACCTTTGAAATTTCAATAAATGACACAACATGAAATCTCAAAAA
Source organism: Punica granatum (assembly GCF_007655135.1). Lineage (NCBI taxonomy): Eukaryota > Viridiplantae > Streptophyta > Magnoliopsida > Myrtales > Lythraceae > Punica > Punica granatum. The sequence continues at coordinate 35,615,138 of NC_045130.1, read as the reverse complement.
TCTCTTAACTTACAAAAGTCGAAAGGTTAATAACTGAAAGAATTTTAAAAGATCCTAACTTGTATGAAAGTCCAAAAGTATATGAACCTCGAAAATCCATAAATCTCCTACTTAAGGACATATGAAAATCCTATAATATAGTGGCTGTGTATCTCTCTTGTTGTTGATAAAAGAAAGATTTTCTATTTAAATTTTCATAATTAGGGACCTGCTTCAGCATTTTTACCTAAGGCAAAGAGAATGTGGTAGTAGCAAGATTCTACATAATTTTAAGATGATGAGCTTAGAATTTGTTATCATGATTTTGTAAGTTGAAGTTAATGGACTTTTCCATTTTTTGTTGATAAATTTTTTATTTTTTGAGTTTGGTATATTTTGATGAATATAAAGTAATTATTGGTGTTCTTATTGATTCCAAGTAATTTTCTAATGTGCATATAGAGTAGTTATATGATCGAGAAAACATTGTAAAATACGTATAAGTTTTTTGATACTATTGATTTACCATTGTATTATTATGTACAAATAATGCCACAATTTAAAGTTTATAAATAATTTTCAATTAATTACTAACTAAACATATAATTTTATAAGTTAGACAGCACATTGGGCAGAGTTCTCATATCAATTATTTTCTTTATGTTATATTGTATATTTCAGGTTCCCAATAGTGATAATTGATTTTATTATTTCAATAGCTTTAGCCCGCGCATATGTGTGGGCCTTTCGTCCATTATATAATATTTATTGCTTGTTCATTTTCAGTTGAATATCGTCATGATAGTGTTTGTTATGATCTCCTAGAAAGTACTACAATTTCTCTTTTTATACGTTTTGTCACTATGACAAATTTTCACGGTATAAAAAACCACCAAAAGGAAAGTAGTGCCAATGATGAGTATGCAATTGACGTTAATATGAGCACATTGTTATTTCGATTGAATTGCGGCTGGATGGAGTAAATAATCCCTTACGAGTTCCATAGATAGACGTTAGGAATGACTTTTATTTACCAAATAAAAAAGGAACAGAGTACCACTTCTGACTGGGCATCATCTGTGCTAGTCATAAGATATGGAATAGTCTACAACACTATCACTTGGAAATTAATTTTCCAAAATTTCAATTTCCACCATTTAATATAAGGTTGAAACTCCTATTAGATATGGAATGACTTTTATTTTACCCAATAAAAAAAACTCCTATAAGATATGGAATGACTTTTATTTACCTAATAAAAAAATGAAAAAAACAGAGTACCTCTAGTGATTGGGCTTCATCTAGTCATAAGTTATGGAATAGTCCACAATAAATCACTTGGAAAATCAATATTCCATAATATCAATCTCTGCGGTTGTCGGGTCCAATTTTTATAGTCAAATTACAACCATTAAAATAGCTATTAAACTAATGTAGATTTGTTCAAGTAGTTCGACACTTGTTTCTCTTAAGTAAGGTCTCGAATTCGAGTTTTGTGAATGGAAAAAATCAAAATTGAGAGAGTATTATCCCTTAGTGGACCGACCTGATTTGACTAGATTAATTGGGGCCAAATTGAACTTTCAAATAACAAGTTCATAAAAAAAATAGCTATTAAAACTTGAATTGGAAAATTTTGTATCATCGAATGGTTATATCATGAATCACCTTTCTCCAACAATCAAGAACAATTCAATAGTCAGCAATATACCACTGACCAATTAAGATTTTTTTTCCCCTCGCAAATTGATTGGGCTTGTTTTCGGTGCCAGATGTATTATCTATAATACACGCCTTTCTTATATATGATTAGCCCAATAATTACATAATTTGGACGGCCGTGTCCAACATTCGAGGGAGCCTTGCCAGGGCCACCACCGCCCTTGTCGGGTGCCGAATGACCACGTAGGGTCGGTAGTGGGGACATCTGTCGAGGTCCCTGCTGCCAGCTCCCTCTCCTCTTGTTCAATTCTATTGCAGGCTTTTCTTTTCTTTTTTTAATTGTGAGAATATATTTTTATTAAAAAACCCTTGGGAGTGGGAGTTGCTGTCAGTTGAGATATGTTGTACCACATCGAAAATTAAGAAAGAAACCACAAGCTTATATGAGATTTAGGTCCAGTAACCTATCAGCTTAAGATTTTGGGTTGCATATGGGCTCAAGTCCGTGTAGGTCCAAGTGAGTATTTTATATGGTATCAGAGCGGGTTATGCTTCCGTGCGCTCATGTGTGGGCTCACATCACGCCAGATTCGATTTCGAGGTAGCCAAGAGTGCGCCTCATGTTAATCAGGCCCAAGAGTGGCCCAGTTCAGTTCCGAGGTAGCTAAAGGTGCACCTCTAGCTAGGTCTAAGTGCGGAGCTCGAGGCTAGTTTGGTATTTGTCCCCCCTTACCCGAGCACGGAAGAGGATGCTTGGCTCGAGTCAGTTGTTAAGGGCAGGGGTGTTTAAGGCACGTGGCACGTGTTGGACCACACGTTGCCACGTGAGGGCGGGTGTTGAGATATGTTGTCCCACATCGAAAAATTAAGAAAGAAACCATAAGCTTATATGAAATTTGAGTCCAGTAACCTATCAGCTTAAGCTTTTGGGTTACAGAAGGGCTCAAGTCCGTGTAGAAGGCTCAAGTCCGTGTAGCCCAAGTGGATATCTTACATCACATGTGGGAGCTCGGGCATAGGAGAATTATTTTGGAGGTTGATTCGGAAGTGGTTTGTCGGCTTCTCAAGACAGCCAGAAGATGCGCTCTTGAGAGTAACCAGCTTGTTAATGCTATGAGAGCTATTATCCGGAGAGATTGGTTCATTGAGATTTAGTGTACTCACCGGAAAGGAAATGCTTGCATTGATTGGATGGCTGGAATGACAACTCAGATGCCATACCAAAATCACTACGCTACTATTTGGTGACAATGTTGGGACCACTGTACCCCGCTTCTACTTATTGTAATTATCTTTTCTTTTGTTAGGTTGCTGAGTTTCGGCAGTGAAAAAAAGAAAGAAAGGAAACTCTTGGGATCCACTCGGTCAATTTCCACATGCGATGTGGCACCATTCAGTGCCATGCTCGCAAATCTAATGGATAGATTGCCACCGTGCCCACGTAATAACAAATCGAAAGTTGGTGCATTTTCCTATAAAAGAAAACAGATCATATAAAAAATAGAAAAATGTGGAGAGTTCATTTTTTTTATTCACATTTTAGTTTTCATGATTGTTTGGAAAATTTAGATTTATTACCTTCTAACTCGTTCGCAGTGTGACCCTTTATTATTTCATCGATCGATTGAATTATATTCGAGAGTAGTGAAATCGCTGGATTCATATTCATTGAGGATGGAGCAGAGCAAGCAATGAAGCTACTTCATTCTTCAAGCTCATACAGTGAGTTACTCCACGGGATCATGTACCAACTAATTGTTGGATTGATTATTTATTTAGAAAACAACTAATTGTGTAATCTTTCCAAAACACCAATCTTAACGTTCGAGGAGTTATGAGGAAGTAATTCAGAGAGATTAAAGAAATAAATAAGCAATTATTGGAAAGTGTGAGATAAATTGGGTTGTTAGATAATTAATAGGGAAAACAACTCCTCTGAAATTCATGTATGCAATGCGTGCTGAGGCCTGTGCGTATGATAATAGACCTTTACCAGACAACTCGGAAGAACTCGACTTGCAAGTCAAAATTTTATATAATAGCATCTTGAAATTAAGATGCAACTGAAGCCTTGGCCGATGATGAGGTTAGAATACCTACTCTGATATGATAGGGAATAAAACCAAACTGTCTGCTTTCAGTACGAAGTTCATATAGGTTTATCGACCTCGAAGATTATAGGGGAAACAACAACTCTGAAATTCATGTATGCAATGCGTGCTGTGGCCTGTGCGTATGATAATAGACCTTTACCAGACAACTCGGAAGAACTCGACTTGCAAGTCAAAATTTTTACGTGGGAGAAAATGTCCTAGAAATTATGGAAAAGATGAGCTGTGTAAAATTGAAAAGCCTCAATCGTCTTGTCTTCTATGAAAAACCATTGAAGGTGAAAGAAGCGCCAAAGTGATGAGTATGCAATCGACATGAACGTCGGATCAAATGGGTCAAAGATATTGTTATTGGAATCGTCTTCATCTGTGCTAGTGCTAGTACATGGAATAGTCTACAACACAATCAGTTGGGAAATCAAATTTTCGAAATTTCAGTCTCTTACGGTTCTAAGGTGAAATTTTTTAAGTCCAATTCCAACCATTGAAATAGCTAATGAAGGTTTAAACTTTCACTTGGAATATTTTCCATCCTAGAATTTTCGTAACATGCACATGGATGACCTTTCTTCAACAATCAAGAACAATTCAAACCAATTCAATAGTCAGCAGCGTACTGACCAATTAAGGTTTTTTTTTTCCGTGCAAATTGATTGGGCTTGTATACACTCGAGGCAAATCTCACATTGACAAAATTGGGAAGAGATGAGGTGTATATAATTGGAATGCCGAATTTATTCACGTCCTTACGTGTTTTCCTCTCATCTGATGAATTTACCATCCAATATTTTGCCTCCACCCTATTTCTTAGAATCGGAATATATATATACATGTATATGTTTAGAAGATAAGGTCCAGCTTTAACTTTACATGTGTCATTTTTTTTTCTTAATTTGAATTAAGTCAGCCAAATTTACGGAGAACAAATTGACGAGTTGCGAGGAAGAAAATGTATATATATATATATATATATATATATATTAAAAGATTTAAAAAATAAAAATGAAAGAATTTTCTTTTGAAGATAGCTCCAAAAATCGAAAAAAAAAATGAATGGTCCTATAAATCTATATCTATATATTTAAAAAAAATCAAAATTTATTTTTTAAAACTAAAAAATCTTAGAAAATTTTATTCAAAAACTGAGCATTTTTAAGCCATGTGGTTGGGGCCATGACAATTATTATTTTTTCGATGTGAATCCTAATATCTGGAAGCCCAATAGGGTCTCGACTGATCCAGTGGCCGGGTCGTCCTCCTAAGGGGTAAAGCTCTCAAAGTATAAATTTTCTACATTCACAAGATTCGAACTCGAAGCCTTTACTTAAGGGAAACAAACGCCGAACCGCTTGAACCAATGCACATTAGATTCACTGCAAGTCCTTGTTATATTATGTAGATATTTATATATAGATATAAACATATATATACATATAAATATAGATTACCTTTCTATACCAACAAATCAATATCACAATGATGAATTGCCTTTCAGGGAAAAAAAAACGAGTCAAAATCACAGTTCGAGAGTTAGGTAAGCTAGTCGACATCGCAAGTTGAGTACTAAGCTATGCTATATATATATATATATATATATATATATATATATCAGTTACTAGTGAGGTTGTGACAAATTAGGCTTTCAGATATCAGAGTTTACACGATAAAAGGATGCTGTGAAGAAAGTATTGTGTGCAACGGTGGTACTGCGTAAGATTATATCGCAGGACACATAAAAAAATATTATTTTTGTCAATAATAAATTATTTTTATTAAAAATATATTTTTTTTCATTTTTCTTTACATACTAAAACTCACACGGTACCACCGTTGCATGCAAGACTTTCTCAAGGCTGTGAGCATTGTATAATGAAATAAAAATTTTAATAGTTGAAAAAGGGACACAAATAGTCCCATTGAATAACGTACCATGAACCTTTTGATTACCGGTCGACAACGTGCAGCACTACACTATAACTAATTATGGAAAAAGATGAGCCGTGTAAAATTGAAAAGCCTCAATCGTCTGTCTTCTCTGATTCTTTCTCTCTGCCCCATATGAAAAACCATTGAAGGTGAAAGAAGCGCCAATTGATGAGTATGCAGTCGACATTAACGTCGGCTCAAATGGGTCAAAGGTAGCACATTGTTACTGGAATAGTCTTCATCTGTGCTAGTGCTAGTACATGGAATAGTCTACAACACAATCAGTTGGGAAATCAAATTTCCGTAATTTCAGTCTCTTACGGCTCTAAGGTGAAATTTTTTAATTCAAATTCCAACCCTTGAAATAGCTGATAAAGCATTAACTTTCAGTTGGATTTTTTTTTCATCTTAGAATTTTCGTAACATGCACATGGATCACCTCTCCAACAATCAAGAACAATTCAAACCAATTCAATCGTCAGCAATGTAGTGACCAATTAAGGTTTTTTTTCCTTGCAAATTGATTGGGCTTGTATACACTCCAGGCAAATCTCATATTGACAAAATTGGGAAGAGATGAGGTGTATATAATGGGGATGCCGAATTTATTCGCGTCGTTACGTGTTGTCCTCTTAGCTGATGAATATACCATCCAATATTTTGCCTCCACCCTATTCTTAGAATCGGAATATATATGTACGTATATGTTTATAAGATGAGGTCCAGTTTTAACTTTACATGTGTCAATTTTTTGTTTTTAATTTGAAATAGTCAGCCAAATTTATGGAGAACAAATTGAGCAAACTAGTTGCGAGGAATAAAATGTGCGATAAGTAGAATCATTCAATTTTCCGTGTTTCGGGGGTCCAGCCATGTCACAGTGAGTAATCTATTTCTAATTTACTACTTTTATTATCGTTATATTAGTATATTCAAGAATTGCATTTATAGCCATTTTGATGTTACGAGTCATGCATGTATTTTATACGATCGATAATGATATTATGAAACCCGTGCGTGAATCGTCTAGTTTAGGTTGTAGTTATTCCCTGACCATAAATGTCACCCCAAGACATATCCTTTCAAATATTTTATAGGTTTTAAAAGATATTATGCAAAATAAGAGCGGTCTAAAACTGAAAAGTCTCAATTGTCTTTCTCGTATCCGACTCTTTCTCTCCGCCCTTGTCCCCATAAAAACTATTGAAGAGGAAAGGGATTTTACCATGATAATTTGTCCTGATGACAAAAACGTACAAAAAGAGGATTAGTACTTTCACATCTACACATATATAAAAGCTGGAGCGAAACATCATATGATGCCACGTAGGACGAATCTAGACTTTAATTGAGTGACTTTTCGAGTCCCAACCTTTGAAATTTCAATAAATGACACAACATGAAATCTCAAAAATCTCTTAACTTACAAAAGTCGAAAGGTTAATAACTGAAAGAATTTTAAAAGATCCTAACTTGTATGAAAGTCCAAAAGTATATGAACCTCGAAAATCCATAAATCTCCTACTTAAGGACATATGAAAATCCTATAATATAGTGGCTGTGTATCTCTCTTGTTGTTGATAAAGAAAGATTTTCTATTTAAATTTTCATAATTAGGGACCTGCTTCAGCATTTTTACCTAAGGCAAAGAGAATGTGGTAGTAGCAAGATTCTACATAATTTTAAGATGATGAGCTTAGAATTTGTTATCATGATTTTGTAAGTTGAAGTTAATGGACTTTTCCATTTTTTGTTGATAAATTTTTTATTTTTTGAGTTTGGTATATTTTGATGAATATAAAGTAATTATTGGTGTTCTTATTGATTCCAAGTAATTTTCTAATGTGCATATAGAGTAGTTATATGATCGAGAAAACATTGTAAAATACGTATAAGTTTTTTGATACTATTGTTTTACCATTGTATTATTATGTACAAATAATGCCACAATTTAAAGTTTATAAATAATTTTCAATTAATTACTAACTAAACATATAATTTTATAAGTTAGACAGCACATTGGGCAGAGTTCTCATATCAATTATTTTCTTTATGTTATATTGTATATTTCAGGTTCCCAATAGTGATAATTGATTTTATTATTTCAATAGCTTTAGCCCGCGCATATGTGTGGGCCTTTCGTCCATTATATAATATTTATTGCTTGTTCATTTTCAGTTGAATATCGTCATGATAGTGTTTGTTATGATCTCCTAGAAAGTACTACAATTTCTCTTTTTATACGTTTTGTCACTATGACAAATTTTCACGGTATAAAAAACCCACCAAAAAGGAAAGTAGTGCCAATTGATGAGTATGCAATTGACGTTAATATGAGCACATTGTTATTTCGATTGAATTGCGGCTGGATGGAGTAAATAATCCCTTACGAGTTCCAGAGATAGACGTTAGGAATGACTTTTATTTACCAAATAAAAAAGGAACAGAGTACCACTTCTGACTGGGCATCATCTGTGCTAGTCATAAGATATGGAATAGTCTACAACACTATCACTTGGAAAATTAATTTTCCAAAATTTCAATTTCCACCATTTAATATAAGGTTGAAACTCCTATTAGATATGGAATGACTTTTATTTACCCAATAAAAAAAAACTCCTATAAGATATGGAATGACTTTTATTTACCTAATAAAAAAATGAAAAAAACAGAGTACCTCTAGTGATTGGGCTTCATCTAGTCATAAGTTATGGAATAGTCCACAATAAATCACTTGGAAAATCAATATTCCATAATATCAATCTCTGCGGTTGTCGGGTCCAATTTTTTATAGTCAAATTACAACCATTAAAATAGCTATTAAACTAATGTAGATTTGTTCAAGTAGTTCGACACTTGTTTCTCTAAAGTAAGGTCTCGAATTCGAGTTTTGTGAATGGAAAAAATCAAAATTGAGAGAGTATTATCCCTTAGTGGACCGACCTGATTTGACTAGATTAATTGGGGCCAAATTGAACTTTCAAATAACAAGTTCATAAAAAAATAGCTATTAAAACTTGAATTGGAAAATTTTGTATCATCGAATGGTTATATCATGAATCACCTTTCTCCAACAATCAAGAACAATTCAATAGTCAGCAATATACCACTGACCAATTAAGATTTTTTTTCCCCTCGCAAATTGATTGGGCTTGTTTTCGGTGCCAGATGTATTATCTATAATACACGCCTTTCTTATATATGATTAGCCCAATAATTACATAATTTGGACGGTGATAAGGGCATATTATACTCATATTTTATTGTGCAATTCATGTTAAATTATTATTAATTTTATAGAAATTATAAGAAGTCGGTGCTTAATTATGTGTAATTTGATATTGTAGGTCTTTGAGGACTTAGATGGAATTACGAGCAATATTGAGGAGTTTTGCGCAATTTGGAGCCAGCATATATCTTTCGGAAATCTTTTTTTTGTTGTGGATATAAATACTCCTCATAACAAGATTAGGAAACCCTAGGGGGGGAGCCATCTTTCACCATTCTTTTAACCTAGAGAGTTTTTGGAGAGGGTCTTGTCTGGAGCCGTCACCTGGATCAATTGATTTGAAGCGAAGAATTGTGGAAGAGATAATTCCTTAAAGGAATTGTTGGGTTTTTGTTTTAGGATTCAATATCTTGAGTTTACTGCTGAATATGAATTCTATTGCAATGACTCCTTGGAATTATAATTGTGTTTTCAATTCCATGATATTCTAAGCTTCTTTTGTGGGAATATGATGAAACCCTAGGTAGCTAATATGATGATTGTCGCCATGTTATAGGATTAATAGATGTGTTGATGATTCATGATTGCAATTCCTATAATTTCAATTTTAATTCTTAATTGGTTATAATTGTTAGAAACACTATTGATACGGGAGTTGATATAGTGTTTGTTAGGAATTCTTGATTAGACTAATTAGTTAAATGCGATAGCTGCGTTAATTAGTTTAATTAGAGATTATCCAGGGATTAATGCAATGTTTCTAGTTAGTTATTCGCTAAGACATTAGGGATAATTAATTTAGGGCATTAGACAATCATAGCACTGGAAGGTGTATGATTATAATTTAGAGTCCACTATTAATTAGAGATGCGGGAGCTGATTGATTAATTAGAGGTTTAAGACTTTAATTTTAAAGGCTTCATAAACTCACTTGAATAATCACATAGCTATCAGTCTATATAACATGATGGCAATCTGATTAGTGAAACTAGGGTGGATTCTGTTTTTCCCACTTTCAATTGATATATTTTCGTACAATTCTCTTTCTGCTCTTTGTGACGATTTAGGTTGATTAGTAGTTAATTATTTAATTCTCTTAATTTGATTGCTTAGATAATAATAGAATCTAATATAGGTTTAGTACTTAATTAATCCTTGTGGGATCGACACTCTATTCATCACTATATTACTTGATCTGACCCAGTACACTTGCTGGTAGAATTTGAGCTTATTTTTATATATATTTGCAAAGGGATCAAGTTTTTGGCGCCGTTGCCGGGGATTAACTTAATATTAGACCACCTTTAGTTCTATTGTTAATTTAGGCGCACTTTACTGTGTGTTTATTTCTTGTTCTCTTTGCAGGTATTCTATGCGCAGGAGTAGAAGTGCTGAACTTCTACCATTAGATCCTGAGATAGAGCGCACCTTGCATCGGTTGAGAAGAGAGAACAGAAGAAGGGAAGAATTGCAGGTAGTTGAGATGGCAGATGATGACATCAACCGCCAAATACAGGGTGCTGCCAGAGCACTTCGAGACTATGCAGTACCTACTATTATGGGTTCTGCGATCAGAAGGCCCACTATTCCAGCTAATAACTTTGAACTGAAGCCAGCACTCATCCAGATGGTTCAATCAAATCAGTTTGGAGGATATCCCAACGAGAGTCCTGATGAGCATATTGCAGGATTCCTCCAATACTGTAACACGGTAAAGATGAATAATGTCACTGATGATGTTATTAGATTACAGCTTTTTCCTTTCTCGCTTAGGGATAAAGCGAGAGCTTGGTTCAATTCACTGCCACAAGAGTCCATCACCACCTGGGCCGACCTTTCATCTAAGTTTCTCAGGAGATTTTTCCCACCAGCTAGGACTGCAAGATTGAGGAACGAAATCACTAACTTCACCAAGTTCAATGGTGAATCACTTTATGAGGCATGGGAGAGATTCAAGGAGGCAATCAGAAAGTGCCCACATCACGGATTGCCAGATAATCTCCTAATTGAGGTCTTCTATCTTAGCCTGGATGATACATTGAGGTCTCTAGTAGATGCTGCAGCAGGAGGCGCACTGATGGGTAAGAATTATGATGAAGCAAGTGCTTTGATAGAAGAGATGGCCTCCAGTGCACATAATTGGCAGAATGAAAGAAGTAAATCAAGAGTGGCATCAGTCAATGACATGGACACTATTGCTAATTTGACAACCCAGATTTCAGCTCTCACTACCCAGGTAAGTAAACTCACCTCAGCACATTCTTTTAATACTAATCAGGTTGCTTTTTGTGAGTTGTGTTCAGGACCACATTCGACTCTTGAATGCATGTCTGGAAATCCCTCGGCTTCACCCAATGGAGAGCAAGTGAACTTTGTCAACAACTTCCAACGGAGTAATCAAGGGCCTTATTCGAACACTTACAATCCCGGGTGGCGTAATCATCCTAATTTCTCATGGAGGAATGAGAATAATGCACTTAAACCGCCACCTGGATTCCAAAAGCAAGGCCCTGCTCAGAATGCTCCACCTCAGCAAAGTCAGTCGAGAATGGAAGAGCTCATGTTGAGCTATATGCAAAAGACTGACACCATGCTACAGAATCAACAAGCCACTATTCGAAACCTAGAGGGTCAGATTAGTCAGATTTCTCAGCAATTGAGTAATAGACCATCAGGGTCTTTACCCAGCAACACTGAAGAGAACCCCAAGGGTGTCAATGCTATAATGCTGAGGAGTGGCAAGGAATTGGAAATAGTCAATAGAAAAGCTCAAACTCAGGAGGAGAGTCCGGAGAAAGACAAAGGTAAGCAAAAGGTGGAGGAACCAAGGCAGAAGTCACTAGGGGTGAAACCGTATGTTCCTCCTGTCCCTTTTCCAGGAAGATTGAAGCAACAACAGTTGGACGCCCAATTTGCTAAATTCCTAGATGTTTTTAAAAAGCTGCAAATCAACATTCCATTTGCAGAAGCACTCCAGCAGATGCCTTCATATGCTAGATTCATGAAGGATCTGCTCACTAAAAAGAGGAAGTTTGATGGGAGTGAGCCTGTGATGCTTACAGGAGAGTGTTCTATGATTCTCCAAAAGGACTTGCCTAACTTACCACGCAAACAAAGAGATCAGGGGAGTTTCACTGTTCCTTGTACTATAGGGAATTTTCATTTTGAGAACGTTCTTATTGATTCAGGTGCAAGTATAAATTTAATGCCTCTGTCTATTTTCAGGAAACTTGGACTTGGAGAATGCAAGAAAACTCATATTACCTTGCAACTTGCTGACAGGAGTATCAAATATCCAAAGGGTATTGTTGAGAATGTCCTGGTGAAGGTAGACAAATTCATATTTCCAGTCGACTTCATAGTCTTGGAGATGGAGGAGGACAGAGAGGTGCCCATGATCCTTGGCAGACCGTTCCTTGCGACAGGTAAAGCATTAATAGATGTGGAACAAGGTAAGCTCACTTTAAGAGTTATGAATGAACAAATAACTTTTAATGTTTATGACGCCATAAAGAAATTTGATGATGGCAAATCATGTTACACCCATTGATATTATTGATGAGCTTATCTCTGAGTCTGTGGAGGAGAAAGCAGGTGTGGATACAATGGAATCAGTCCTTAGGGATCTGGACGATTGGAGTGATGATGATGAGCATGAGGAAGAATCTGTGGAGAAGGTATCAGAAATCAAGGCTCGCTACTATGAGGAGCTGGGCACTAGTGCGACAAAACCAGTATCATCTTTGACACAGTCCCCGGTGCTAGAACTTAAACCATTGCCTAGCCATTTAAAATATGCCTATCTTGGAATAGATGATACTTTGCCAATAATTATCTCTTCTTCCTTGACAGGTGATCAGGAGCAACAGCTCCTAAGCGTGCTGAGAGAGCACAAGGAGGCAATAGGATGGACTATTGCAGATATCAAAGGGATCAGCCCTTTGATTTGCACTCACAGGATAATGTTGGAAGCTGAGTGCAAACCCATAGTGCAACCACAGAGGCGACTTAACCCAACTCTCAAAGAGGTAGTGAAGAAAGAAGTGCTTAAACTGTTGGATGCAGGTATTATCTATCCTATCTCAGATAGTAAATGGGTTAGTCCTGTTCAAGTAGTGCCCAAAAAGGGTGGTATGACTGTGGTTAAAAATGAGGTCAATAAATTAATCCCGACTCGTACTGTGACTGGGTGGAGAGTTTGTATAGATTACAGGAAACTAAATGATGCTACCCGTAAAGACCATTTCCCCCTCCCCTTCATTGATCAGATGCTAGAAAAACTTGCAGGGCATGATTATTATTGTTTTCTAGATGGTTATTCTGGTTACAATCAGATTCATATAGCACCCGAGGACCAGGAGAAAACCACATTTACTTGTCCTTATGGCACTTTTGCCTTTAGGAGAATGCCTTTCGGTCTCTGTAATGCACCTGCCACTTTCCAGAGGTGCATGATGTCTATATTTTCTGACATGTTAGAGAATTTTATTGAAATATTTATGGATGATTTCTCTGTTTTTGGGAAGTCATTTGAATCTTGTCTGACAAATTTAGGCTGTGTGCTTAAAAGATGTAAGGAGACTAATCTGCTTCTGAACTGGGAGAAATGTCATTTTATGGTAAGAGAGGGTATAGTCTTAGGTCACAAGGTGTCAAAGAAAGGGATTGAAGTTGATCGAGCAAAAGTGGAGATAATAGAGAAGTTGCCACCACCCACTTCAACAAAAGGAGTAAGGAGCTTCTTAGGACATGCTGGCTTCTACAGGAGATTTATCAAGGACTTTTCTAAAATCTCTAGACCTCTTTGTAATTTACTTGAAAAAGATTCTGCTTTTGTTTTTAATGACAATTGTTTGCAGGCATTCAATTTATTGAAGGAGAAACTCACTTCTGCACCAGTGATCGTTGCACCTAATTGGGAGCTTCCGTTTGAGCTGATGTGTGATGCCAGCGACTATGCTGTAGGAGCAGTACTTGGGCAAAGGAGAGGTAAGGTATTTCATGCAATATACTATGCTAGTAGAACTTTAAATGAGGCCCAAAAGAACTATGCCACAACTGAAAAGGAGCTTTTAGCAGTCATATTTGCATGTGACAAGTTTCGGCCTTATCTGATAGGTTCTAAGATCATAGTATACACAGACCATGCTGCCCTGAAATATTTGTTTGCCAAAGCTGATGCTAAACCTAGGCTAATTCGTTGGATTCTACTGCTACAAGAATTTGACCTGGAAATTAGAGACACAAAGGGAACTGAAAATGTAGTGGCTGATCACTTATCCCGTTTGGAATCTGATTGTTTAGATTCACCCATTAATGAAAAGTTCCCTGATGAACAATTGCATGTAGCAGAAATCCAAGGATTACCTTGGTATGCTGATATAGTCAATTACATGGTTAGCAACATCACACCATATGGTTTGTCATCTCAACAGAAAAAGAAATTTTTGCATGATGTGAAATACTATTTTTGGGATGAACCATATCTGTTTAAATATTGTGCTGACCAAGTAATTAGACGCTGTGTGCCTGAAACTGAACAACTTAGCATAATACAACACTGTCATTCTAAGGAAGCAGGAGGCCACTTTGGTGTGGAAAGAACTGCAACTAAGATCTTATCTTGTGGATTTTATTGGCCTAGAGTATTTCATGATTGCAGGAATTACATTATGTCTTGTGCTCCATGCCAAAGAACTGGCAATATTTCTAGGAGACATGAAGTACCACAAAATAGCATTCTTGTAATTGAGCTTTTTGATGTGTGGGGAATAGACTTTATGGGTCCTTTTCCCTCTTCTTTTTCAAATAAATATATTCTTGTGGCTGTTGATTATGTTTCAAAATGGGTAGAAGCAGTTGCTCTACAAAGTAATGATGCCAGAGTTGTAATCAGATTTTTGAAAAAGAACATCTTTTCAAGATTTGGGGTACCTAGAGCCATTATAAGTGATGGGGGATCACATTTTTGCAATCGGCAATTTGAAAAATTATTATCAAAATATGGAGTTACTCATAAAATTGCCACCCCTTATCATCCACAGACTTGTGGACAGGTTGAGGTGTCCAATAGGGAAATAAAGCGTATCTTAGAGAAAACAGTCAATGCATCTAGGAAAGATTGGTCTTTAAAACTTGATGATGCATTGTGGGCTTACAGGACAGCTTTCAAAACCCCCATAGGAATGTCCCCATACAAGATTGTTTATGGTAAATCATGTCACCTACCAGTAGAGCTTGAGCACAAAGCATATTGGGCCATAAAATACCTTAACTTTGATTTACAAGCTGCAGGTGAAAAGAGATTGCTCCAATTGAATCAGATGGCTGAGATGAGAGAGGAAGCATATGAAAATGCTAGGATATACAAGGAGCGAGCCAAGCGATGGCATGATAGGAACATCCTAAAGCGAGAGTTTTTGCCTGGTCAGAAAGTCCTATTATACAACTCTCGCTTGAAGTTGTTCCCAGGTAAGTTAAAATCTCGATGGTCTGGACCATTTGTTATTTCTAATGTTTTTCCCTATGGTGCAGTTGAGCTGAAGTCAGAAGATGACCGCACTTTTAAAGTAAACGGTCATCTTCTCAAGCATTACTTTGAAGGGGAAAATATTGATGGTGATGCCACTACGGTGGATCTAGCAAATTCGGTTGAAGAATTGGAAAAGTCGAACTAGCGACTATAAACTAAGTGCTTCATGGGAGGCAGCCCATGTCTGAGAGCTAAAGTCCCTGTTGGCTCTCAATTCTTTTGCTTCATTTGTTTTATTTTGATTTGCTGTTGGTTTGTACTTTATCAAGCACCCACTCATTGGGTAGACTTGGGATATTTGCTATTTGATTGTTTTAGTTAAGATGGATTATCTGCTATTTTTGTTCTTTTTGTTGTTTTCTTTTTGTTTTTGAAGCCAGGGTGGATAACAACTGCTGACTCTCTCTATTGCTATACCAGTTGGAACTCCAATTGCTTCAACTTAATTTTTCGAAACCGGGGAAGTACTAGTATCTCTTTTTCTCTTATGTTCTTTATTTTTATTTTCGTTTTACTAGAGCTACATTAGGAACAGTGAGGACACTGTTTAATCTAAGTGTGGGGAAGGGAGATACTAAACAGATGGAGTATAAAATTGAGTATAGTGTTGATGTCTGAATTCTGTGATTTAATTTGTTACTCATGACATCTGATGCCTGTCTTTGTTGATAAATAGTTATACTTCCCTGTCACCTTGAATTATAATTGTCCTTAAGTTATCTGGCAATTGTTAGGCCAAATTCTTTTTTTTTTTTAATTTTTTTTAATTATTGAAATCTAGAGATTGTACGAAGAATACTGTTGATAGCATTTGTTCAGGAATTGTTTGAAAAAAATTGACTCACTTAGGCGCCCTACTCACCACTGTTGTGATTTTTGTACTTAGTTAAAATTAATTAGTCAAATCTTTAGAAATCAAATTTACCTAGTTTTTAGCCCTAGAGTTTGAAGTTTAAGAGTCGGTCAAGTCCTTAAGTGAAAAATAAACAGGTCTACTTCTAAGCAAAGTTAGTTAGTATATCCTCTTTTTAATTATTCTAATAGCACTTTAACATTTAGTGAAAGAGGTAGAAGAAGCTTTGTACTTAGTGATTCCTATAAAAGAAGTCTGAAAAGTGTTAGTGAGCATTCAAAAAAAAAAAAAAGCAAGCATAGCCTTTACTCCAATGACTCAAGAATTGAGTTATGAGTATCCTAACTTGAATGTTAGAGTGAGGAAGAGTTCGTAGGGGTCCCTTTAAAACCCGGTCACTTGGGTGATGAGCCCGGGATGTGCCGACTCAATGAACTCACTATAACGAGAAGAGCGGAAAGGCACAAGTTCAAACAAAAATTGGACTTGAAAAAAAAAAAAATTTGCTTCTTAAACAGAAAGGAAAAATTGAATGCAAAAACAAAAAAATAAATTAAGACTTGTAATAAAAAGGAAGAAAACCTAGGGACGAAGCAGATACCATATGCTTTCACTACCTTGTTGACTTGCTTAGAGGGAAAATTAGAGGGATTATATGCCTGCTAACAGCTATGAAGTTTAAATGTGTATTTTTCCTTATAGGACTGAGTATTTACTTTTGAAATAGAAATCTTAGGCTAAACGCTTGGATTAAAATTTGCTTTCTCTAGATTAGCTGGTTAATTTCAACTGTAGTACTCTGATCACATGTTTCCAGTTTGGTTTGAGCAGTGGGCACCACAAAATAACGAGTAATAAATTATGAGATATCAAATGCTTAAATCAGTGAATATGAAAATTTGTACTCTCTCTGATAGATTTCTTTCCTTGGTCTTATTTATTTTGCTTGAGGACAAGCAAAAGTTCAAGTGTGGGGAAGTTGATAAGGGCATATTATACTCATATTTTATTGTGCAATTCATGTTAAATTATTATTAATTTTATAGAAATTATAAGAAGTCGGTGCTTAATTATGTGTAATTTGATATTGTAGGTCTTTGAGGACTTAGATGGAATTACGAGCAATATTGAGGAGTTTTGCGCAATTTGGAGCCAGCATATATCTTTCGGAAATCTTTTTTTTGTTGTGGATATAAATACTCCTCATAACAAGATTAGGAAACCCTAGGGGGGGAGCCATCTTTCACCATTCTTTTAACCTAGAGAGTTTTTGGAGAGGGTCTTGTCTGGAGCCGTCACCTGAATCAATTGATTTGAAGCGAAGAATTGTGGAAGAGATAATTCCTTAAAGGAATTGTTGGGTTTTTGTTTTAGGATTCAATATCTTGAGTTTACTGCTGAATATGAATTCTATTGCAATGACTCCTTGGAATTATAATTGTGTTTTCAATTCCATGATATTCTAAGCTTCTTTTGTGGGAATATGATGAAACCCTAGGTAGCTAATATGATGATTGTCGCCATGTTATAGGATTAATAGATGTGTTGATGATTCATGATTGCAATTCCTATAATTTCAATTTTAATTCTTAATTGGTTATAATTGTTAGAAACACTATTGATACGGGAGTTGATATAGTGTTTGTTAGGAATTCTTGATTAGACTAATTAGTTAAATGCGATAGCTGCGTTAATTAGTTTAATTAGAGATTATCCAGGGATTAATGCAATGTTTCTAGTTAGTTATTCGCTAAGACATTAGGGATAATTAATTTAGGGCATTAGACAATCATAGCACTGGAAGGTGTATGATTATAATTTAGAGTCCACTATTAATTAGAGATGCGGGAGCTGATTGATTAATTAGAGGTTTAAGACTTTAATTTTAAAGGCTTGATAAACTCACTTGAATAATCACATAGCTATCAGTCTATATAACATGATGGCAATCTGATTAGTGAAACTAGGGTGGATTCTGTTTTTCCCACTTTCAATTGATATATTTTCGTACAATTCTCTTTCTGCTCTTTGTGACGATTTAGGTTGATTAGTAGTTAATTAGTTAATTCTCTTAATTTGATTGCTTAGATAATAATAGAATCTAATATAGGTTTAGTACTTAATTAATCCTTGTGGGATCGACACTCTATTCATCACTATATTACTTGATCTGACCCAGTACACTTGCTGGTAGAATTTGAGCTTATTTTTATATATATTTGCAAAGGGATCAGACGGCCGTGTCCAACATTCGAGGGAGCCTTGCCAGGGCCACCACCGCCCTTGTCGGGTGCCGAATGACCACGTAGGGTCGGTAGTGGGGACATCTGGCGAGGTCCCTGCTGCCAGCTCCCTCTCCTCTTGTTCAATTCTATTGCAGGCTTTTCTTTTCTTTTTTTAATTGTGAGAATATATTTTTATTAAAAAACCCTTGGGAGTGGGAGTTGCTGTCAGTTGAGATATGTTGTACCACATCGAAAAATTAAGAAAGAAACCACAAGCTTATATGAGATTTAGGTCCAGTAACCTATCAGCTTAAGATTTTGGGTTGCATATGGGCTCAAGTCCGTGTAGGTCCAAGTGAGTATTTTATATGGTATCAGAGCGGGTTATGCTTCCGTGCGCTCATGTGTGGGCTCACATCACGCCAGATTCGATTTCGAGGTAGCCAAGAGTGCGCCTCATGTTAATCAGGCCCAAGAGTGGCCCAGTTCAGTTCCGAGGTAGCTAAAGGTGCACCTCTAGCTAGGTCTAAGTGCGGAGCTCGAGGCTAGTTTGGTATTTGTCCCCCCTTACCCGAGCACGGAAGAGGATGCTTGGCTCGAGTCAGTTGTTAAGGGCAGGGGTGTTTAAGGCACGTGGCACGTGTTGGACCACACGTTGCCACGTGAGGGCGGGTGTTGAGATATGTTGTCCCACATCGAAAAATTAAGAAAGAAACCATAAGCTTATATGAAATTTGAGTCCAGTAACCTATCAGCTTAAGCTTTTGGGTTACAGAAGGGCTCAAGTCCGTGTAGAAGGGCTCAAGTCCGTGTAGGCCCAAGTGGATATCTTACATCACATGTGGGAGCTCGGGCATAGGAGAATTATTTTGGAGGTTGATTCGGAAGTGGTTTGTCGGCTTCTCAAGACAGCCAGAAGATGCGCTCTTGAGAGTAACCAGCTTGTTAATGCTATGAGAGCTATTATCCGGAGAGATTGGTTCATTGAGATTTAGCGTACTCACCGGAAAGGAAATGCTTGCATTGATTGGATGGCTGGAATGACAACTCAGATGCCATACCAAAATCACTACGCTACTATTTGGTGACAATGTTGGGACCACTGTACCCCGCTTCTACTTATTGTAATTATCTTTTCTTTTGTTAGGTTGCTGAGTTTCGGCAGTGAAAAAAAGAAAGAAAGGAAACTCTTGGGATCCACTCGGTCAATTTCCACATGCGATGTGGCACCATTCAGTGCCATGCTCGCAAATCTAATGGATAGATTGCCACCGTGCCTACGTAATAACAAATCGAAAGTTGGTGCATTTTCCTATAAAAGAAAACAGATCATATAAAAAATAGAAAAATGTGGAGAGTTCATTTTTTTTATTCACATTTTAGTTTTCATGATTGTTTGGAAAATTTAGATTTATTACCTTCTAACTCGTTCGCAGTGTGACCCTTTATTATTTCATCGATCGATTGAATTATATTCGAGAGTAGTGAAATCGCTGGATTCATATTCATTGAGGATGGAGCAGAGCAAGCAATGAAGCTACTTCATTCTTCAAGCTCATACAGTGAGTTACTCCACGGGATCATGTACCAACTAATTGTTGGATTGATTATTTATTTAGAAAACAACTAATTGTGTAATCTTTCCAAAACACCAATCTTAACGTTCGAGGAGTTATGAGGAAGTAATTCAGAGAGATTAAAGAAATAAATAAGCAATTATTGGAAAGTGTGAGATAAATTGGGTTGTTAGATAATTAATAGGGAAAACAACTCCTCTGAAATTCATGTATGCAATGCGTGCTGAGGCCTGTGCGTATGATAATAGACCTTTACCAGACAACTCGGAAGAACTCGACTTGCAAGTCAAAATTTTTATATAATAGCATCTTGAAATTAAGATGCAACTGAAGCCTTGGCCGATGATGAGGTTAGAATACCTACTCTGATATGATAGGGAATAAAACCAAACTGTCTGCTTTCAGTACGAAGTTCATATAGGTTTATCGACCTCGAAGATTATAGGGGAAACAACAACTCTGAAATTCATGTATGCAATGCGTGCTGTGGCCTGTGCGTATGATAATAGACCTTTACCAGACAACTCGGAAGAACTCGACTTGCAAGTCAAAATTTTTACGTGGGAGAAAATGTCCTAGAAATTATGGAAAAGATGAGCTGTGTAAAATTGAAAAGCCTCAATCGTCTTGTCTTCTATGAAAAACCATTGAAGGTGAAAGAAGCGCCAAAGTGATGAGTATGCAATCGACATGAACGTCGGATCAAATGGGTCAAAGATATTGTTATTGGAATCGTCTTCATCTGTGCTAGTGCTAGTACATGGAATAGTCTACAACACAATCAGTTGGGAATATTTTCCAAATTTCAGTCTCTTACGGTTCTAAGGTGAAATTTTTTAAGTCCAATTCCAACCATTGAAATAGCTAATGAAGGTTTAAACTTTCACTTGGAATATTTTCCATCCTAGAATTTTCGTAACATGCACATGGATGACCTTTCTTCAACAATCAAGAACAATTCAAACCAATTCAATAGTCAGCAGCGTACTGACCTATTAAGGTTTTTTTTTTCCGTGC
This sequence comes from Punica granatum, assembly GCF_007655135.1. Classification (NCBI taxonomy): domain Eukaryota; kingdom Viridiplantae; phylum Streptophyta; class Magnoliopsida; order Myrtales; family Lythraceae; genus Punica; species Punica granatum. Next base: position 35,594,027 of record NC_045130.1, on the reverse strand, counting down.
AAATTGATTGGGCTTGTATACACTCGAGGCAAATCTCACATTGACAAAATTGGGAAGAGATGAGGTGTATATAATTGGAATGCCGAATTTATTCACGTCCTTGCGTGTTTTCCTCTCATCTGATGAATTTACCATCCAATATTTTGCCTCCACCCATGTATATGTTTATAAGATAAGGTCCAGCTTTAACTTTACATGTGTCATTTTTTTTTCTTAATTTGAATTAAGTCAGCCAAATTTACGGAGAACAAATTGACGAGTTGCGAGGAAGAAAATGTGAGACAAGTAGAATCATTCAATTTTCGGTGTTTCGGGAGTCAAGGCTTGTCACAGTGAGTAACCTATTTCTAATTTATTACTTTTATTATCGTTATATTAGTACATTCAAAAACTGCATTTATAGCCATTTCGATGTTACTAATCATGCATGTATTTTATACTATCGATAATGATATTATGAAACCCGTGTGTGAACCGTCTAGTTTAGATTGTGGTTATTCACTGACTGTAAAGGTCACCCCCAAGATATATCCTTTCAGATATTTTTACAGGTTTGAGAAGATATTGTGCTCAATAGCGCTGCTACTTATCAACAATTAACAGTTTAGAGATTAAAATTTAAATGGTCAATAAAATAAATTACATTTGAAAGTATGCTAAAATTTCTTTTTTGGTGTGTATCCTGATGTTTAAAAACCCGACCGGCACTGACTATTCTAGTTCAAGCTGGTATTAAGGGATGAAGCTCTCCCGATTAAAGATTTTCTTCATTCCCAAGAATTGAACATGAAATCTTGCTTAAGGGGAATATGTGTCGAATCTCTAGAACCAACCGTTACAAGTATTTCGTCAAAATTTTCATGTGGGAGTAAAGCCTGAGAAATTATGCAAAATATGGGTGGTCTAAAATTGAAAAGTCTCAATTGTCTTTCTCATATCTGACTCTTTCTCTCCGCCCCTGTCCTCATAAAAACTAGGGGTATGTGAGTCCGGGTACCCTATATTTTTCGAGATACTCGGATCCTATCTTGTAGATGATCAGTTTCGAGAATTTGGAACTAGACCCTCCCCTATTAAATCGTAGAATCGGATCATATCCGGAACTTGTATTATACCATAGTTCCGAGTACTCGTATGGAACCTCTAAATTCTTTTTTTCATCCTTTCCCTGCAATCACTATAACATTCAAACCAAAGAAAATGATCAAATCAATTCGGTCACTGATCTAGTCTAACCAACAAAATCAGAGCAATATGATTCTCATAAACAAACATCAAATAATTACAAATCAGACCAAGATTGACACAAAGCAATGGTTAGAATGGTAACTTGGGATTAGGTTCGGGAGGAGCAACGCTTGAAAGAGAAGCATGGGGAGCCTTAGTGGCCGGCGGCAACGCAACAACTATTGTTGTGGGCAGGAGCAGTAAAGTAGAGGAGCAATGTCTCACTGAGGTGAGCGTTGCGGACTATGGAGCAAGACAAAAACGATGGGGGGCTCGGGGAATCTCTACCAGGTGAGGTTGCCGAAGAAGATCTACCATGTGAGGGGTCGGGAGGCTTCGCTGTTAGAGGGGGAGGGGTTCAATGTTCGGGAGCGCTCTATTCTTGTGAGGGTGAGCAGTGATTGACTTATGAGTGGTGAGTGAGCTAGGGTTTTTTCCTCCAATTTGATATATTAACATTATATAGTATATATAAATTAATTACAATCCCGATTCCGGTTTCGGTTCCGGTTCTAAGTACCTTGTATAATGGAACCGGAATCGAACCGATATCTACCGATTCCTCACAATGCTACCCAGACCCTACCATATTTTTCTTTGGATCTACCCAAAACCTACCCGTTATGGTAGGTTCCAATTGGTTCTGAGTATACCGGGTACCTATGCACATCCCTAATAAAACTATTGAAGAGGAAGGGGATTTTACCAAGATAGTTTGTCCTGATGACAAAAACGTATAAAAAGAGGATTGGTACTTTCACATCTATACATATATAAAAGCTAGAGTGAAACATCATATGATGCCACATGGGACGAATCTAGACTTTAATTGAGTAACTCTTCGAGTCTCAACCTTTGAAATTTTAATAAATGACACAACATTATGGTGCTACATCATTGATGAAATCTCAAAAGTCTCTTAACTTACAAAAGTCAAAAGGTTAATAACTCAGGGAATTTTAAAATATCCAAACTTATATGAAAGTCCAAAAGTTTATAATTCTCGAAAGTCTATAAGTTTCCTACTCAAGGACATATGAAAATCCTATATTATAGTGGCCGTGTATCTCTCTTATTGTTGATAAAGAAAGATTTTCACTTTAAATTTTCATAATTAGAGACTTATTACCGTTAAATTGCTTCGGCTTTTTTCCCTAAGGCAAAGAGAATGTGGTAGTAGCGAGATTCTGCATAATTTTAAGATGATGAGCTGAGGATATGTTATCATGATTTTGTTAGTCGAAGGTAATAGACTTTTTCCATTTTCTATTGCTAAATTTTTTATTTTGAGTTTGGTATATTTTGATGAATATAAAGTGATTAATGGTGTTCTTAGTGATTCCAAATAATTTTCTAATGTGCATATAGAGTAGTTATTTGATTGAGGAAACATTATGGAATACGTATAAGTTTTTTGATACTATTGATTTACTATTGTATTATTACGTACAAATAATGCCATAATTTATATGTTGGACGCACATTATGCAGAGTTATCATATCAATTATTTTAATTATATTATATTGTATATTTCATATTCTCAATAGTGGTACTTGATTTTATTATTTCAATAACTCTAGCCTGCGTCTATATGTGCGGGCCCTTCGTTTAGTATATATAATATGTATTGCTTATTCATTTTCAGTTGATGTGCAATATCGTCATGATAGCGTTTGTTATGATCTCCTTGAAAGTACTACAATTTCTCTTTTTATACGTTTTGCCACTACGACATATTTTCATGGTATAAAAATCCACCAAAAAGGAAAGTAGTGCCAAGTGATGAGCATGCAATTGACGTTAATATCAGCACAATGTTATTTTTCGATTGAACTGCGGCTGGATGGAGTAAATAAACCCTTATGAGTTCCATAGATAGACGTTAGGAATGACTTTTATTTACCAAATAAAAAAAGGAACAGAGTACCACTTCTGATTGGGTATCATCTGTGCTAGTCATAAGGTATGGAATAGTCTACAACACTATCACTTGGAAAATCAATTTTCGAAAATGTCAATCTCCATCATTGAAATATAAGGTTAAAATTCCTATTAGATATGGAATGACTTTTATTTACCCAATAAAAAAAAAACTCCTATAAGATATGGAATGACTTTTATTTACCTAATAAAAAAAAGAAGAAAAAACAGAGTACATCTAGTGATTGGGCCTTATCTATCCCAGTCATAAGGTATGGAACAGTCCACAATATAATCACTTGGAAAATCAATATTCCATAATATCAATCTCTGCGGTTGTCGGGTGAAATTTTTATAGTCAAATCACAACAATTAAAATAGCTATTAAACCATGTGAATTGGTTTAAGTGGTTTAGCATTTATTCTCATTAAGTAAGGTCTCAAATTTGAGTATTGTAAATGAAAAAAATATACTATGAAAAACCTTTTTTTTAATAGGCCGATCCCGCTTTATTGAATTAGTTTGGGTCAAATTGAACTTCCGAATATTAGAGTTAACACAAAAAAAAAGTCATTAAACCTTTAATTGGAAAATTTTGTATCATTGAATGTTTATATCAGGGATCACGTTTCTCCAACAATCAAGAACAATTCAATAGTCAGCAACGTCCCGCTGACCAATTAAGTTTTTTTCCCCTCGCAAATTGATTGGGCTTGGATATTTCGGTGCTAGATATATTATTTAGGGATAATAGCGCCATATAGCCTAACGTTTGAAGAAATTTTTAGTTATAGCTCAAACTTGATTTTTTACCTGAGATATCCCAACGTTGACGTGTTGGTTTCAAATCTATCCCGATGCTAACTTTCTGTTCAAAATTGACGGAATTGCACACGTGGCACGTTAATTTTGTAACAAGTGTCGGGATAAATGTGAAATTAACGTGCCACGTGTGCAATTCCGTCAATTTTGGACGGAAAGTTAGCGTCGGGATAGATTTGAAACCAACACGTCAACGTTGGGATATCTCAGGTAAAAAATTAAGTTTGGGCTAGAACTAAGAATTCCTTCAAACGTTAGGCTATATGGCGCTATTAACCCTATTATTTATCACATACACCTTTCTATTAGAGCTATTATATGGAGAGATTGGTCTATTGAGAATCAGCATATTTACATGGAGGGGAATGCTTGCACCAATTGGATGGCTAGAATGGCAACTCAGATGCCGTAACGAAATCACTACGCTACTTTTTGGCGACATTGTTGGGGCCACCGTATCCCGCTTCTGCTTATTGTGATTTTATTTCCTTTTTTTAGGTTGCTGAGCTTCGGTACTGGAAAAAAAACTATTGGGATTTACTCGGCTAATCTTGATGTGCCATTTGGCACCGTCTAGTGCCATGCTCGCAAATTCCATTAATTTCAACTGATAAATTGCCATTGTCCTACGTAATAACAAATCAAAAGTTGGTGTATTTCCGTATAAAAAGAAAACATATCGCATAAAAAATAGAAAAATGTGCAAAGTTCATTTTTTTTATTCACCGTTTTAGTTTTCATGATTATTTGGCAAATTTGGAATTTATTACCTCCTAACTTGTTCGTAGTGTGAACCTTTATTATTTCATCGATGGATTGAATTAAATTCGAGAGTAGTGAAATCACTGGATTCATATTCATCTGAGGATGGAGCATAGCAAGCAATGGAGCTACTTCGTTCTTCAAGCTCATACAGTGACTTACTCGACGGGATCATGTACCAACTAATTAAGTGGTCAGAGGGAATACATGGGTAGATAAACCGACAATATCAAATTTTTTTTTTCGGTGTGACTCTGGCATTCGAAAGTTCAATTGGGTTCCGACTAATCCAGTCGAGCCTGGTCGGCTCAAGAAAGAGTAAAACTCTCCCAGTGTAAATTTTTTGTATTTATAAGGACTCGAACCCGAGATCTTCCTTAAGTAGAACAAGTGTCGAACCGTTTGAACCAACCCACGTTGGTTACTGACAATTGACAATCACGTCGAGGATTATTGTGGTTAGCAACTTGGAAACGTTAAATCTTCAATGACAATTATTGCAGTTAATTGACAAGTAATTGCGGTGGTCAAAACTTGACAAGTAATTGCAGCTCGTGCTCCTTGAAAAATCAACAATATGATATATAGATATATAAATATATTAAACTGAGATCAAAAGAGAATGTAACGCATTGGCGCATATCCTTACTTAATGATCAAGAGGTCTTAGATTAGATACTTATTAGCACTATATTTGCCTTTTTATTGACTATTAGGATTTTTATATCATTGTACTAGATTTATGGACCTCCCTTAGAATTGAAAAAAATATAAATTAAATTAGGGAAGAAGTTTATTGTGAATTAAGAAACTTTCTTGGAGAGAGTAGAGAAGAAGTTACGTACTCTCCTACCATCTTGTCAAGTGTACCTCTTCGAGCTTATGCATTGGTACTACCTAATATAATGCCCTCATTTGAATAAAAAATCACTGTCACCCTTCACTTTTTCAACACTATTTTTGTCACTGAAATATTTTTACCAACAAAAAGCCTCTAACATTTTCCATTCCGTCTACCAATTTCGCTCATGCATCAACTCTCTTGATGGAAACCCAACGTGGCAGCCTAATGAGACAGGCTAAAATGACTAATGAGACCGAGAGAGCGCGAGCACTGGTGGTGGAAAATTTTCCATGTGTACCTCTTCACTTAGAATATTTTAATTTGTATCATAGAATTTTTCATATCACATGGATGACCATCATGACCTTTCTCCAACAATCAAGGACAATTCATACCAATTCAATAGTCGGCATTTTACCACTAACCAGTTAAGATTTTTTTCCCCACGGCAAATTGATGGGGCTTGTATATTTCGGTAATTAGTATCGTAGAGTCCATGCATTGCACGAAATAAAATATGATTCTTTTATATTTTTAATAATTTTTTATTATTATATAAAACCAGGCGTCAACTCGCGCGATGCTGCAAATTGGAAGTTTTTCTTCAATTTTTTGATTCATCATAATAGTTTGTATAATAATCAACATAGTGTTTAACTGAAACTAATAATAAAACTACTTATTTTTAAAAATTATGAACTCTTTATTAATAGTAAATAATCAAATTTTTTCAAAAGATGGTATCATTTTATCATATATGATATCATGTCTTTTTATTTCATAGGGTGTGTTTTGAATATGCTAAATGAGTTGATACTTGAATATAAAACTTATAGTTTTGATCTTAAATAGAGAAGTATGAATAAGATTTGAAAATACTATTAAGTAAAAGGAGACATGATGAACTTTAAGAAAATGAAAATGTTTATAAATTTATGATAATAAATTAATAACAATCATCTTCATTGTAGTGTCTTCCAATGTGGATAAAAGGAGAAAAAAGATGTTATCTAAAATTCAAAAAGTATACGTTTAACTAATATAATTTCTTAAGGAAAATACAATAAAGAGAAAAATGTCTGTGTCTGTGAATCAATATTTATTAAAAAAATAAAGTATAAGATATGTATAACCCTTCATAAATAAAGTAAAATAGACAGAGAGAATATGGTAAAATGCATGGTGTCAAATCTTGTAATGATTGGGAAAAAACGAGAAAAGCTTATACACTATATGGACGTAAAATATGACATTATATTTTTTTAGAGAATAATTGGTCAAGCAATGGGGTCATTTGACTTGATATATCAAATAGGTTACACCACTACCTTGTCTGGTCAAGATTAAAAATATTGGACAAAAGAAGGAAAACAAAAAGGAGAGGAAAAAAGTTCCGCACTCACAGATTAAAATTTTAAAAAATAATATTACATATATCGTAATTTGTATATCTTGTACTTCTAGTTTGAAATTTCTTCTAATTTTTCTAAATAAAAGTTGAGCTAAAAGTATTTTTTGGAAATAATCCGACTATAACAATCGAATCATCTGACATAACGCATCGACCAAATTACGTGATACCTTATTTGGGTCTGATTTAATAACATTGAAAAGATGTAACTTTTCGACTTAACAATTGGATCATTTAACGTAACGCTTTGATCGAATAACATGGAATCACATTGGGGTTGGATTTGAAAACGCTAAAAAGGCGTAATGTCGACCTTACGATCATATTAAGTGGTACCTTATTTTGATCATATTCAAAAACACTAAAAAAAGGTAGGAAATTTTAAAAAATAAATAGAACGGATTACGGTAGGATCATTTGGTATAATATGTTGACTGGATCACGTGGTACCTTATTTGTTTAGATTTGAAAACACTAAACGACGTAATATTTTGACCTAACGTTTCGATCATTTGGCATAACGTATTGACCGAATTATGTGGAATCTTATTGGGATCGAATCTGAATAACTAAAAAGGCTTACCATGTCGACCCTACAGTCGAATCTTTTGATATAATGTGTCGATCAAATTAGGTTGCATCCTTTTCGGATCAGATTCAAAACGCAAAATAATAATAATAATAATAATAATAATAATAATAATAATAATAATAATAATAATAACTTTAAAAAAGGATTTTTTTTAAATGGGAGAGGAGGCGACTGGGAAAAACCACCCACTCGCCCCCTTCATACAATGGACCGTTTTTAATTGTTTAAGAAAGATATTGTTAAATTCTTGAAAATAGAAATTTAAAATCAACAATAGTACATTATCAGATACATAAAACTGAAGGTAATTTAATTTCGTGAATAAGATAATGAAAGAATTAATATAATAGTACGTAAGTTGTATAAAAGTTGAAAAACTCATGTCCACCAATTTGAAAAGAGATTATGCATAAAAAGTTAAAAAAAAAAATTCAACCAGGTTTCATCGCGGAGTTATATATCGTGTCTCACGTTAACCACTTACATAAATTGGAAAATTCAAATATTCTACAAAAGTGTATATGTGAGAATAGCCAAAACTTAAAGGATTTGCCTTCATGTCTATTTGTAGACGTACTAAAATAAGTTCTGAGCGTACAAAATTGAAGAACTTGTGTCTAGTGGTGGTAATATTTTTCAAAGCTAAATCATTCACATTTTATGTGAGGCACGTCCACTATTAACATATAGATAACACCTCATGTCTATTATCTATATCTATAAAAAAAGGGCAAATTACAAAAAAAAATCCAAATTTTGTAAAATGTCTCAGTTTTGTCCTAAATTTTGTTTTGTAACAAATAAGACCATAAGTTTTCTAAAATGTCTAAAAAATGACATCCGTTATAACTTCCGTCAATTTTTGCCTACGTGTGACCTACGTGGACTGTTAAAGGGATCCACTAGCTTACGTGTGACCTACGTGGACTGTTAAAGGGACCCACTATCAGCAGCAAAAATTGACGGAAGTTATAACGGAGGTCATTTTTGAGACATTTTAGAAAACTTATGGTTTTTTTTGTTACAAAACAAAATTTATGACAAAATTGAGACATTTTACAAAACTTGGGTTTTTTTTGTAATTTACCCTAAAAAAAAGTATGGTTTGATTTTCTTTTGAAAATCAAATATGATCTTACGTGATTTGTTTTATCAAGATTTTTTTTCAAATGATATTTTTACTATTGATAAAATAATTATTGCTTCCATAAATCTATTTCCATATCTATCGATTTTAAAAAATTTAAAAATTCATCTTCTCAAAAAAGCTCAAAATATCAGAAAACAACGAAGGTCCCACAAATATATTTATATGTTTTAAAAAATTTTAAAAATAAAAATTAAAAGATTCGTTTTCAAAAAAAAGCTAAAAAATTGAGAAAATAATGACCGGATTCACAAATCTATATTATATGTTTTCTATAATTTAAAAATTAAAAATTAAAAATTCTTTTTTAAAGAAAATTCAAAAAATTAAGAAAATAATGACTAGTTCCATAAATTTTTATTTATATATTTTAAAAATATCAAAATTTTGATTTTAGAAAAGATTAAAAAATGAAAATATAATGATTGGTCCCACAAATCTATATTTGGATATTTTAAAAATTAAATAAATTTTATTGTATTTACAAAGGTAAAAAAAATTCGAGAAAATTTCATTAGGTAATCAAGCATCTTGGGACCATTTGTCTAGGCCCACCATAACTCCACTTTAGATAAGATACTGTAAATTTCATGTATTACACGGGATAAAATGTGATTTTTTTATTTATATTTTTGCTAATTTTATTATATAAAATATTCTTGTAAATTGTTGAAGACAAAGTAATTTGAAATCATCAATAGTATATTATTAGATTAGATATGTAAGACAAATGATAATTTAATGTCATGCATAAGATTAGGAAAAAAATTAGTATTTCAGTACATAAGTGATAAAAGAGGCAAAAAATTGAAAAACTCATGTCCACCAATTTGAAAAGAGATTAAGCATAAAACATCAAAAAGAAAAATTACAACCATCTTTCATCATGGTGTTACATCTTGTCTTATGTCAACCACACATATAAAATTGGAGAATTAAAAATTCAACAAAATTTCATGTATAAGAGAAATGTAAAAAGTCAAAAAACTCAGTCTCAAAAAGTCTAATTGTACGTGTACAAAAATGCAATGGTAGTAATATTTTAAGAACCAGATCGGTTACGACTTATGTATGATTTCTCCGCTATTTATAGCATGTATACATCTATATATATATATATATAATTAGCATGAACAGAATTCTTACGCCGTCATATCATCAAAAATAGAAAATGAAACTTTCTCGCATTACCACATCATCATGAAAATATAAGGAAACTTTATATTCTTTTATCAAGAAAGTATTCTTATATAGATTATTCTTAAATTTTATCAAGTTTACATGGGCTTGAACTCAACTTTCAACTTAAAAGTTCGAGTTGATAAGATGTGAGATCCAATCACATGGGCTTGGACTCAACTCAACTTTTTAGTTTTTTTTTTATGTGGGATTAACTTTTCCCAATTGACTTTATATTCTCAACACCCGCTCTCACGTGACACCCTGTGGTCTTTCTCATGATTTGCCTACATGGGCCTCGTGAACCTTAACCGTCCCGCACCGTGTGGTCTTTCTCATGATTTGCCTACATGGGCCATGTGAACCTTAACCGTCCCGCCCTCAACAACTTACCTTGAGCCGGTCTGTCATCTCTTCCGGACTTGGGCCTTAACTGCCTCGAGGTGGGCTACTTCTTCCACACTCGGGCTAGGGGGATCAACTACTACGAGCCGGGCTTCTACTTCCGGTCTTAGACTTCGCCGGCGTAGTGTGGGCTCCTGCACATACGCGTCCCCAAGATCATTACTATGGGCTCTGATACCATCTTAAATTTTACCAGGTTTACATGGGTTTGGACTCAACTTTCAACTTAAAAGCTCGAGTTGATAAGTTGTGAGATTCAATCATATATAAACCATTCTATTTTCTTTTTAGTTTTTTTTATGCGGGATTAACTTTTCCCAATTGACTTTATATTCTCAACAATTATCAACTAAATATATATTTTATATCCATATATCACCGAACGGAATATAAATATCATACACAAGGCAACAATATACAGTAAAATATGTAGATTATATATGCATAGCTCAATACATAGATCATATACTATGGAATAATATAGCCCAAACTTATATATATCGTTTGCATATATGTATATATATGCGGTTTGCAAGATTATATAGATAAACTATATGTCGCTTGCATATATGTATATATATAATATATAGTTTATTGATTATATATGCGTTCCATATATATGTATATATATTATAGTTTATAGATTATATAAATTTATATAGATGCCATTTAAATTATACGAAAATATGTGATTTTGATTCTTAATCTTTATATATATAAATATATATATATATATATATATATACCGCAAAGAATATGAAATCGAACATAATATGTGGATTTTTTAAAGAAGAACAGTGCAAAGTGTGAGCAACGTCTAACTATGACCTCTCATTTTCCATTAAATTTGATCGAGTATGTGCCTAGGAAAAAAAACAAAATTTATACTCACGTGTGACATAACTAATTTTTTAATTATTTTATCTTTTTTATGTAGTTATCTTGAATTTGTAGTTATCTTGAACATATTAAACATATTTTCTTTTAATACAAAAAATGATTATTTATTAAATTATTATTTCTAATGAAATTAGGGTTCATTAATACATGAGAGTTCTAATCATTACTTTGTGAAGGAGGATTATACATTGTTTGCACCCCAATTGTTTCTTATTTTAATAACTACAGATTCAAGCACCGCCCAATATTAAATGCTAGTGTAAAGAGACATATGCTAATGGATCGGTGCTTTCCAATCGATATGAGTAACAATACTTTACTTTTCTTTCTCGAATAGACATTCTTATTTCCTTTTAATTACATCATATTTGAAAATTTTAAAAATATTTATTATATGTATTCATAATATATTTTTATCAGCTTAATTATGTAAATTTTATATTTGCATATATCTATGTACCCATATATAAAGCAATTCCAAAAAAGAAAATTTATGAATATATTTTTTTCGATAAAGATGCCAGTAATATATATATATATGTATATATATATATATATATTGTTCTATGAATAAATTATGGAATTACGTTTACGATTATTTATGATACTCTTTCATTTTATGTTAGTATATAGTATATTCTCAATTATGATTTCCTTGCTTATAATACATAAAAATGTATTTTAAGTCATCATGTCCTTATTGAAATAATCATATATAAGACCATATATATCTTAATGAAGAAAACTTATCCTCACTTTTCTTGGATTTGCTCTTTCTTTCTAACCAGTTGTTATGACTTGTCACAAAGAATTACATGTGAGAGTTAGTTTTTACATTCTCTACTCCAATTTTTTTTTAACTTCACTTTTGTTGATTTTTTTTAATATGTGAAACTGATCCTATAACATTAACTTTGACTTTTCAATTGGACCTTTAATCCAATTCCATATTGGCTTCTCAATTGTAATACTCTTTTAGTTTAGTTGATGTTCAAATAAAGATATCTTTTTTGCATAGTCAATATGAATGACCTTTTGTAATTTCTTGATATCCTTGACATAATTCATTCGGTTTTAACTAAATTATATTTATGCATAACGTGTAAAATTATTTAGATCAATATCAACAAAAAATTATTCAATTGCGTCCCCGTAACGTGGGGGTCATCAACTAGTAATATAATAGAGATAAGGTATCATACCTATATCTATATCTATAAGAAAATATGATAAGATTTCCTAAGCAAATATACAATACGTCATATCTATGAAAATATGATTGATGTTTTTTTAATAGCAAATATAATTTTCCATGATTTTGTTCTATATAGATCTTTTCATAAAATATTTATATTTCAAAATAAATCAACAAATGAGAAAATAATAACTGATCTCATAAATTTATATCTATAGATTTTTAAATATTTTAAATATTTTTCTGAAGAAAAGCTTAAAAACCTGAAAAATGACAACAGTCCCAAATCCATATTTACATATTTTTAACAAATTAATAATTAAAAAATTAGTTTTTTTATTTATAAAAGCTCAAGAACAATCGGTCCCACAAATCTATGTTATATGTTTTGAAAAAATTTAAAAATAGAAGAAATATTTTTTAAAAAATTCAAAAAGTCGAGGAAATAAGGAATGATCCCACAGTCATTTAAAATTCATTTTTTATAGCTCAAAAACTAGAGAAAATAGTAGTCGGTGCCACAAATCTATATAACTAGCCGAAGAGCTAGTGCGTCGCACGGAGTAAAACATGATCCATCTTTCCTTTATGGTAATTTTATTATATTTGATATATGTGTTTTAAACTGTTATAAATCGTAATTTATAATCAATAAATATCTATCATTGACGGTAAATAAATTTCACCAAGAAAAGAAGTAAAAGACTATATTAAAGATGGCCCTCAACTATATATTATCTATATCTGTAAATTTATTTACTTTATATACTTATATCCTAAATGTAACTATATCTTTTTTGATGAATGTCAAATATATAAATATATTATATAATATTTAATTTAATATCCATGTTGACACGATTAGATATTAATTATTAATTATAACTTTAATAAAAAAATTCACATTTATTAAATATTATGCAGCTAATAAAATTTCCTAAAAATGTTCTTTTATTGGCTGATTTCTGAAAAAGTTTCAAAAATATTATTTTATATTGATATCATATAAAAACTGTTCATATTACTAGCCGATTTATAAATTTTTTCTAAAAAAGTTCTTTTATTGGCCAATTTCCAAAAACTATATTGACGGTCACGCAAGCCTATGTTATTAGAAGGAATATATATTAATGTATTCATATTACATATTTAATTTAATAGAAATTTTTTAATATATCAATATTTATGTGATTAGATATTAATCTTTATCTTAAAAAGGATTTCAAAATTATTGAATATTATATAGATAATAAAATCTTCTAAAAGAGTTTCAAATATATTCTTTTATATCGATATCTTATAAAAAAATATTCATTCAATTTAAAAAATTAAAGTTCATGATTTATTAAATATTATGCAATTAATAGTACCTCATCATGAAATTTAAAAAGTATTCTATTTTATTATATTAATCTTTATCTTAAAAGGATTTCAAAATTATTGAATATTATATAGATAAAAAAATCTTCTAAAAGAGTTTCAAATATATTATTTTATATCGATATCTTATGAAAAATATTCATTCAATTTAAAAAATTAAAAGTTCATGATTTATTAAATATTATGCAATTAATAGTACCTCATCATGAAATTTAAAAAGTATTCTATTTTATTTGACTCTTATCATAAAATATCTTTTTAATTTTTTTAAAAATTATTATAAAAATTAAAAAACTAAAAGAACTAAAATATTCGCGAAACTTTCATTCAGGATTTGGACGTTATGAGGCAATTTGGGTGGACCTGCTACAGTTCATCTTTCTATTAACAAATCAAGCATTACACATTGTAGAACGTGAAGTCTATTTTCTATTAACAATTTGACTATATATCATAAGCTTAAATCTAATGGTTATAAATCATAATTAACGATCAATAAGAATATATTTTATTAAGTACATCACTGTTGATAGTTTACTTTCACTAATAAAGTAAGTGACTATATATAGTTAGATCATATGTATGAATACTCATTCATTTTTTTTTCAGTAAATAGATACTCATTTTATTAATTTTAATATAGATATGATTAGATATAATTTTATCTTAAATAAAGTTCAAAAGTATCAAACATTATGTAAATTATAAAAGAAGATTTTTAAAAATATTCTATTACATCAATATATAGAAAATAATCATTCAACTCTAAAAATTCAAAAATTTGGTAAAAACCTATATTAAAGATAGCCGCAAGAGTATATATTATAAGATATATATATATATATACTAATTTTAATACTAATAATATTTATTTGGGTATTAAGTTTTTATCTTAAACAAAAAATTCAAGATTTTTACTACCGAAAAAATTCCAAATATTATATAGATTATAAAATATTCTAAAATGTTTAGAAATATTATGTTATGTTAATATCTAATAAAAATTATTCATTTTATTTTCAAAAATTCCTAATTCATTAAATACAATATTATGCAATCAGCAATATTTCATCATAAAGTTAGAAAAATATCTTTTAATTTTTTTTTAAAAATAGTTTTGTTAAGAATTATTTTCAAAAATATAAAAAATCTCAGAAAACGAAGAATATCTAATCTTATCATAAAATATATTTTTAAAAATTGTTTATTTTAAACATTTAATATCAAAAATAAAAAACTCAAAAATTCGATAGAATTTCAATATGAAGTCGAGCATTCTGAGGCCATCTGACGAGGCCCACCACATCCTTGGTTTCATATATATATATAATATTTTATTTTAAAAGATTTAAAAATAAAAATGAAAGAATTTTCTTTTGAAGATAGCTCCAAAAATCGAAAAAAAATAATGAATGGGCCTACAAATCTATATCTATATATTTAAAAAAATCAAAATTTGTTTTTTAAAACTAAAAAATCTTAGAAAATTTTATTCAAAAACTGAGCATTTTTAAGCCATGTGGTTGGGGCCACGACAATTACTCTTTTTTCGATGTGAATCCTAATATCTGAAAGCCCAATAGGGCCTCGACTGATCCAGTAGCCGGGTCGCCCCACTAAGGGATAAAGCTCTCAATGTATGAATTTTTTCCATTCACAAGATTCGAACTCGAAACCTTTACTTAAGGAAACAAACACCGAACCGCTTGAACCAATGCACGTTAGATTCACTGCAAGTCCTTGTTATATTATGTAGATATATATATATATATATAGATATAGACATATATATACATATAAATATAGATTACCTTTCTATACCAACAAATCAATATCACAATGATGAATTGCCTTTCAGGGGAAAAAAAACGAGTCAAAATCACAGTTCGAGAGTTAGGTAAGCTAGTCGACATCGCAAGTTGAGTACTAAGCTATGCTATATATATATATATATATATCAGTTACTAGTGAGGTTAAATTAGGCTTTCGGATATCAGAGTTTACACGAAAAAAGGATGCTGTGAAGAAGGTTTTGTGTGCAACGGTAGTACCACGTAGGATTATATCACAAGACACATAAAAAAAATATTATTTTTGTCAATAATAAATTATTTTTATTAACAATATATTTTTTCTATTTTTCTTTACATACTAAAACCCACACGGTACCACCGTTGCATGCAAGACTTTCTTGAGGCTGTGAGCGTTGTATAATGAAATAGAAATTTTAATAGTTGAAAAAGGGACACAAATAGTCCCATTGATTAACGTACCATGAACCTTTTGATTACCAGTCGACAACGTGCGGCACTACACTATAACCTCTTTGATAAGCTATATATTATTTCCCTTGTGAATCTCATACCTTCTACTATCACAAACCAACTCTCTGTTTGCCTTTGGGATAAAATTTTTTGAGAGCCCCTTTCCGCTAGTCAATCAGTGAGTACATCTAATGGGTTCATTTTCATCTAATGATGGAGCGAAGGAAGCAATGCAGCGACTTCTTCAAGCTCAGGCCCACATATGGAAGCATTGCTACAGCTATGTCAGTTCGATGTGCTTGAAATGCGCCTTAGAACTTGGCATACCTGAAGCAATCCATAGCCACAGTGGACCCATGACTCTTAACCAGCTTGTGGAAGCGATCCCAGTCCGCCCGGGGAAGGCCCATTGCCTACACCGCGTTATGCGTGTACTCGTCCACTCAGGCTTCTTCGAACTGCAGATCAGAAAAAGAGGAGGAGCTCATGAGGATGAGGAGGTCTATTCGCTTAACAACGAGTCCAAACTCCTCCTCAGAGACAATCCCGTCAATTTGGATCCCTTCGTGCTGTTCACGCTTGATCCCATTACCCTGAAGCCGATGGATTGTTTGAGCACCTGGTTCCAAAATGATGATCTTTGCACGGTAGAGACGGCTCATGGAATGATATCATGGGATATTATGGTCAGCAATCCCAAGTTTGGGAGCCTATTCAACAGTGCCATGGCGAGCGATTCTCGGTTGGTAGCAAGGGTGGTGACAGACAGCTGCAAGTGGGTGTTTGAAGGGTTGAAGTCCCTCGTGGATGTTGGGGGCGGGACTGGGGAAACGGGCAAGGCGATAGCAGACACTTTCCCAGATATGGAGTACACCGTGTTCGATCTCCCACATGTGGTGGCCGGTCTACAAGGGACTAGGAACTTGAAGTATGTTGGAGGGGACATGTTTAATGAGAAAATCCCAACCGCAGACGCAGTTCTCTTGAAGGTACTGTGCTCGCAATGTACATATTTTTCTTTATCGTAGGATGAACTTCAAGAACATATCATCAATTGACGAACATAGAATATGATTGATATATAGGATCACTAATCTATATAAGCGTTTCTAGAACAATATTCTTATAGGTTGATCAAGTACTTTTTTTTTTTTTTACATGTTGATAGGATGGGATATCTTTTAAATTATTCAATTATATATTTGATACCTTTTCCATCATATTATTTAGTCCAAATCTCAAATTATATTAACATATAAGAGATTTCTCACGCAAAAGTTCATTAAAAATAAAAAATAACATAAAGCAAATTAATAAAGTGAAAAATCGAGTAAAGTGTTTTCAAATAAATTGAAAACATATAAAATAAGAAAATTAGATTTCAGTTGTATTTCGACATTTTTTCTTCATATTATTTTTCAAGTTATTTCGACATGTTTTCTTCATATTATTTTTCAAGTTCCAATTTCGAAATATTCCACATCACTTGCACAGTTTTATATTTGATTGTATAATATTTCATTGTATATTTCAGCAGTGAATTTTTTTTTACCGGTAGTCAACTGTTTGATGTATATATAATAAGTAATAAAATTACTCTTCATGATTATTATATATATTTCATGCCAAAAACAATATAAAAATTGTATATTAAATTTACAAAGTGTTAATTAAAATCATTGAAAAGCAAAATTAGTTACAATTAAACTACTAAATCGGTACCCAAATAGTTTTCTTGATCAATGGATGAATTTATTACAAGTCGTCAATTTTCTTATTTGTAAAATATATATTTCACAAAATACTAATTTCGATATAATAAATATAACCCACAGACAAGCGGACTTGTTTGTTATTCGTCCTTTTTCCTATCACTTTTTTTTTATAGGTAGATAAACGATAATTTTTCCTATTACTTTATCAGCTTATAGATAGGTCAAGGAAAAGCGGACGATGAATTCCCTTCTAGAGCCATGGTCTCACTTTTGTAACTGAAAAAAAAATCACAACCAGAGATGTGAGCTAGCTAGCTGGAAAGTAGTATAAATTTGCCTAATTAGCTCTTTGGATTTTCCATGTTTGAGATTCGACTAAATTGAACAATTTATACAGTGGATATTGCATGATTGGACCGACGAAGAGAGTGTACAAATACTGAAGAAGTGCAAGGAAGCTATACCAAGAAAAGAGGAGGGAGGGAAGTTGATCATCATAGAGATGGTGATGGATAACCCAGCAGTAGGAGATGAGAAGACTAAGGAAACACATCTCTTGGCCGACGTATTCATTATGAACATCATGGGATTAGAAAGAAACACAGAGGAATGGGCCAAGCTCTTCGCTGATGCCGGTTTTAGCAGTTACAAGATAAGTCCTGTATTGGGTTTACGATCGGTCATTGAAGTTTATCCATAATTCCCCTATCATTTACTATGAAATGTGGACCTAGCTAGCCCCACGAGAAGAACTTGATAATAAAGCGAAAGTTGCCTTAAGAGTACTGTAACTTTCTTCTGTGACTAGAGATGAGATTTGATGGCCGTCACTATTTCCAATGGGTGATGTTTATCATGCACAATACTCTCTGTACATGTAATTTAAATTCAAGGTTATTTTTTTGGATAAATGATGTAAATTCAAGGTTATTCAATTATCAAAATATAAACTCAAGGTTATTCGCGTGAGCATTGTGTCCTAACTCCTAGGTTATTTTTGTAATAGCATCTTGAAAGATGCACTGAAGTCTTGACGGATGATGGGGTTAGAATACCAACTCTGATATATATGAAAAGGAATATATATATATATATAACTAGAACTGGCTGCTTTCAGTACGAAGTATGTATACTTTTATCGACCTAGAAGATGATGGGGCCGGGATTCAGGTACGCAATGCATGCTGGCTGTGGCCCATGTATATGATATAGACCTTTACCCAACAACTGGGAACAACTTGACCTGTAAATCAACATTAAAATTAACAAATTGGTTTAAAGCATCGCAGTGTGACCAATTAAGAAGGTTGTCGTAGCCATTCGCGCCAATCCTTGATCTCAACCATATCACCTTTTCTGTCTTATTACATATTTGAAGCAACAGCGACAAAGTGCAAGGAAGCTATCCCGTGGAAAGAAGACGGGGGAAAGTTGATTATCATAGAGATGGTATCGACAGCCCCAATACAAGAGGAGACGAGAATTTTAAGGAAACACGGTTCATGTTTGACGTAAACATCCATCCTCCTTGCTTTTGGACGAGAAGTTTTAGGATACGCAGCT
This sequence comes from Punica granatum, assembly GCF_007655135.1. NCBI lineage: Eukaryota > Viridiplantae > Streptophyta > Magnoliopsida > Myrtales > Lythraceae > Punica > Punica granatum. The sequence continues at coordinate 35,574,699 of NC_045130.1, read as the reverse complement.
CTTATTATGTGAAAGATAATATCATAATAAGCATTGCCTTGTGGAGGATGCCTTCCATCCTCCTTTTCTTTTTTTATAGTTGAAAAAGTAATTATTATGGTTTTAATTTGTAATTAAAAGAAAATGATTGTTCCATTGTCAATATCTAGTAATTCTATATAAGAAAAAGGGACGGGGAATCAAAGAGCCCACAGGGAATCGCTAGAGGCCACCGCCGGCCTTGCGGGGTAGCAAATGACCACGCGGGGGTGGTAGTGGGTTTAGAGGAGAATGAAAGCAAGGAAAATTATGTTTTCATATAAATGTGTGGGGTATATATACAATACATTGACTGACTGAAAAAGGAATGAAATAATTACATAATAAATTAGCCAAATTACAGGCCAAATAAATAGAAACATAAATGATATTATGTAGGGGAATCGTTGACTGAAATTCAGGAGTGATATGCTCCTATACGCCCCCGCAAGATGGTGCTTCCATCAGGAACGCCAATCTTGGATCGAAGAATTTCCAGTCTAGGACGAGATAAAGGTTTCGTCAACGCATCTGCAAGCTGGTCCTTTGTCGAAACGTGAGCAACGTGAAGAGCACCAGCAGTTACTTTTTCACGAACAAAATGATAATCAAGGGCGATGTGCTTCATTCGAGAATGAAAAACGGGATTTGCACAAAAATACGTGACCCCGATATTGTCACAGTATATTGTGGGAGAACTGGAAGAAACTCCAAGCTCTTGTAAAAGAGACTGAACCCAGGCAAGTTCAGCAGCAGTGGTTGCGACTGCTCGATACTCAGCTTCTGTGGACGAGCGAGCCACGGATCGTTGTTTCTTCGAGCTCCACGAGATGGGATTAGCACCCAAATAAACAAGATAACCCGAGGTTGAAACGCGATCATCCTTATCACCTGCCCAATCAGCATCGGAATAAGCTTTGAGAGTAATAGAAGACTGTCTCTTTATATGAAGGCCATGGAAGATTGTCTGCTTCAAATAACGAAGAAGGCGTTTGACAGCAGTCCAATGATTCTGAGTAGGAGCATGCATATATTGAGAGAGCTTGTTAACTGAGAATGCAATATCTGGTCGAGTGAGGGATAGGTATTGAAGTGAACCCACTACTCGGCGGAATTCAGTTGCATCAGCAGGAGGAGAGCCATCATGAAGTAAAAGAGAAGCTGAACAAGACATAGGCGTATTAACTTCTTTAGCACCAGCCATATCTGTCCGTTCAAGAAGCTCTCTAATATATTTATGCTGACTCAAAAAGAGACCGGTGGATGTCGGAGCTGCCTCAACTCCTAGAAAGTAGTGAAGCATGCCAAGATCCTTGATGGAGAATCGACTAGAGAGGGCGTTAATCAATTGTTGAACAGCAGTTGAATCATTGCCCGTAACAAGAAGATCATCCACATAGACAAGAAAATATATCCAAGTGTTACCACTTGTAAAAACGAACAAAGAGGCATCAGACTTGGAGGTCATGAAACCATAGTCCATCAAGAAGTTTTTCAATGCCCGGTACCAAGCACGAGGTGCTTGTTTAAGTCCGTATAAAGCTTTTCTAAGCCTGCAAACATGTGTCGGGTGATTACTATCAACAAATCCAGGGGGTTGGACCATGTATACCTCCTCATCAATGGAGCCATGAAGGAAAGCATTGCTAACATCCAATTGTCGAATTGGCCAGCCAGAGGATACAGCTAAACTGAGTACCACGCGAATAGTAGTGGGCTTGATAACCGGACTAAAAGTCTCGGTGTAGTCTAATCCAGGCCGTTGATGGAAGCCCTTAGCAACCAATCTTGCTTTGTACCTGTTAATGGAACCATCAGCATTACGTTTTATACGGAAAACCCACTTACATCCGATGATGTTCTGACGTTTGCTTGCAGGTACCAAGTCCCAAGTGTGATTCTTCACCAGTGCATTGAATTCCTCGGACATAGCTAGTCTCCACTTTGAATCACGCAGAGCCTGCGAAACACATGTCGGTTCAAGAGATTCGGGTAGGGGGTGTTTGGTAGTGAGATGGAGCTGTTTTGGCTTGAAAATATTATTCTTGGACCTAGTTATCATGGGATGAGGTCGACTGGGATGAGGAGGAGGTGGTGGGGGAGGGAGGGTGGGGCTGGTGATGGACTCAAAATGGGAGGCGAAACTTCACTGTCAATGTTAGATGAAGATGAAGTTGATGAAGTAGCAGCCGCAGCATCACCTGAACCTTGTTCTTGTGACAAGAGAGTATGAGAACCATGAGTGATTGGCACCTGGAAAATAGGAGGAATGGTAGGATCCCAAGCTTCATGAGTGGAAGAAGTGACACGCGGAAGAGACTGAGACAAATTAGTAAAAGGAAAAAAAGTTTCGTTGAACATAACATGTCTGGATGTGTATATACGTCCTGTGACGGGATCTAAACAATGGTATGCACTTTGAGTGTGCGAATAACCTAGAAAAACACATGGTTGAGACCGAGCTTCCAATTTGTGTGAGGTGTAAGGACGAAGCCATGGATAACACAGACACCCAAAAGTTCGAAGTTTGAGATAATTTGGGACGTCCCCGAAAAGCTTAGCAAATGGTGAGATATGGTTCAGAATTGGGGTGGGCAGTCGGTTAATGAGATAGACAGCCGTACGAAAAGCATAAGTCCAATAATTTAATGGCATGGAGGCTTGATGTAATAATGTAAGACCCATTTCTACAATGTGCCGATGACGGCGTTCGGCTATGCCGTTGTGTTGCGGTGTGTGCGGAGGGGTTGTGAGATGTGTAATACCGTGAGATTCAAAAAAGGATTTAAGTCCTTTATATTCACCACCTCCGTCCGAGTAAATAGTGACAATGGAAGCTTTAAAGAAATTCTCAACTTGACTTTTGAATTTTTGAAAAAGGGAAAAAACATCCGATTTATTTTTCATGGTATAAAACCAAATATATTTTGTGTAATGATCAACAAAAATCACATAATATTTGAAACCATCAATGGAAGTAATATGGGCAGGACCCCAAACATCAGTGTAAATAACATCAAGAGGACCACGACTTTTTAAAGAAGAGATACCGAATGGAAGTTGATGGCTTTTATTGCAATGACATGAATTACAAAAGGAACCTCTAGATTCATGAGATGAAACTGGAAGATTATTAGACTTTACTAAGGATTCGAGAATACGAAGTGAAGGATGACCCAATCTATTGTGCCAATCAACCATGGAAGTCCTCAAGCCAACAAGAGCCATCGGTTCAGGAGAAGACTTTGCTTGCGAGCCGGGCCACTCATAAACGTCATCTTTATTCTGGCCTTGCGTGAGCACCGCCCCCGTATTGAGATCCTTCACAAGAAAATGATTGGGAAAGAATTCAATGGAGGCACTATTATTTTTGCAGAACTTTGCAACGGAGATTAAGTTTTTTTGCATGCTGGGAACACACAAAATGTTATTTAGTCTAAAGGAAGTGGAAGGGGATTTGAGATATGCAGAACCTGTATGAGTGATATTCAAACCCGTACCATCTCCAACATGTATTTCATCAGGACCTGAGTATTCGCTATGGATAGATAGCTTGCCAAGATCCTTTGTCACATGATGAGAAGCACCAGAGTCAACGAGCCACTTGGAGGATAAAGAATCACTTGATAATGCGTAGTTGGCCGAAGGGCTTGGATAATTGGAACGAAGCCGGAAGCATTGCTTAGCTGTATGACCGAATCGATCGCAGATTTGGCATTTAATGCCATTATGGTTGTTCTTGCGACCTTGAGAGGGTTGATCTTGTCTTCGAGTATTTTCAGGCCAGGGAGAGGAGCCCCTCTCGGAGTTGTAATTGTTTCCGTGATTCTGCTGATTCTTGCGGAACTTGTGATTAGCCCCACCCTTCTTTTGAGAAAGATTTGCAGTGATCAGTTGGCTATCAGTGTGAGAGCTTTCTCGCTGAAGAAAAAGCTCATAATCAGTCAACTTATCATATAGCTCCTCAAATTCGATAGGTTGTTCTCTTGCACGGATAGCTGCTGCCAACTCCTTGAACTCGGGGCCAATGTTGTTCAGCACATGGATAGTTACATCATCAGAAGTAATTGGTGCCCCGGCTAGGGCGAGTTCATCTGCAATGGCCTTGACCGACTGAAGATAATCCTGAACAGTTTTAGTTCCCCGAGACTTCATTGCCAAAGTTTCTTTCAGTGACATAATCCGAGAGCGTGACCGATTAGCATATAGTTTGCCCAACGTGGCCCACGCTTCCGCGGAGGTTTTGGCTTGGGAAATAAGTCCCATTATTCCTTCAGAAATTGATGCAATAATAGCATGAAGAAGAAGCTGGTCTTGACGGCGCCATAGGATGTAGGCTGGATTTTTGATTGTTTGGCCATCTCTGGTTATAGTTTCTGGCGGGCATGGAAAACTCCCATCAATATAGCCAACAAGATCATAGCCAATCAGCAATGAGTTAAACTGCGTTTTCCATGATGCATAATTGTTTGTTGTTAGCTTGACGGGTAATTGGGAGGAGGGGTTAATCGAAATCAAGGTTTCAGATGTTCTAAGAGGAACAGTGGCCGAAAGAATTTGTGGGGTTTGCTCGATGCTCTCAGACATTTCGGTGGATTGACTCGTTTGAGTACTTACAGCTCTGATACCATTTAGAGGAGAATGAAAGCAAGGAAAATTATGTTTTCATATAAATGTGTGGGGTATATATACAATACATTGACTGACTGAAAAAGGAATGAAATAATTACATAATAAATTAGCCAAATTACAGGCCAAATAAATAGAAACATAAATGATATTATGTAGGGGAATCGTTGACTGAAATTCAGGAGTGATATGCTCCTATAGTGGGAACCTTTGGCGAGCTCCCCTCTGCCGGCACCCTCTCCTCTTCCTTCATTATGTTATAGGCATTTCTTTTTTCCCTTTTCTTTTCAATTTAATTTTTTGTCCATTTGTCAAAATTTTTTTTATTAAAAAATCTTTGGGACCCATTCGGCCAATCTCCATGTGCCGTGTGGCACCGTCAAGAGCCATGTCAGCAAACCTCGTTAATTTTAACTGAGAAATTGATATCGTGCTAACGTGATACAAATCAAAAGTAGTAGTATATCATTTACCCAAAAAAAAAAATTGTTGTATTTCAATGTAAAGAAAAACAATTTGTATTAAAAATAGAAACTCGTGCAAAGTTCGTGTTTTGTCTTTTTTGTTATTTACCTTCCTTTTTTTTTTTTTGGTGAAATGCCCCCTTTTAGATGTCATGCTTACTTTGCAAATTTAGTATTTATTATCTTCTAACTTATTGATTCTAGACTTTACTTTTTATTTTCCCTCATTCTTGATGTTCCCATGAACCTAACAGTCCTGAAACCAAACAGTCCATTATTTTCTTCATACTTTCATGACTGACTTATGTCGATCAATTGAAATTGATGGATACATATTCATCTGAGGATGGGGCCGAGCAAGCAAGACCCATTGGCTACTTCTTCCAGCTCATAGACTGAGTCGCGTGGGTAGTGATACTGACAACGACGTTTAGAAGTGTGCAGGATCAGCTACTTGGAAACGTTATTCTTCAATGTAAATTATTGCAGTTAATTGACAAGTAATCGCTGTGGTGAAACATTGAAAAGTAATCGTGGCCCGTGCTCCTTGAAAAATCAACAATATGATATATATATATATATGTATATATATATACACACAGATATATAAATATAATATTTGACTAAGGAAGAGTTTTATTGTGAATTAAGAAACTCTCTTGGGGAGAGTGGAGAAGAAGTTGCCTACTCTCCTAGAATCAGGTCAAGTATACCTCTTCAGTACTAACAATGAGGGAGCCCGTACGGTGCAGTAGGTCTCCAGAAAATATATTCAGTCATTAATAATACTTTTATATGATCGAAATGTGAGAATATATATATTAGTATTATTGGAATGAAAATATTAACAAACTAATATAACGTGACTTATTTTAAAATAGATAGAGCAGTATAATTTCATAGCCATCTTAATTGAATGAACTAAAAGACGTGTAGGAAAAGGAATAGAAAAACTTAATCAAACGATAGGTAGGATAAGTATAAAAAGGAAAAATTGAATATCAAATTTTAACAATAAATAATTTCTACATGAAAGAGTAAGAATTATATATATATATATATATATATTATGTGCTATTGGTCTAATAAATTTTATGCTATTGAAAATATTAACTTTTGATAAATAAATATGCTAATATATAAATATAACATATCTTTTTATATTACACGTAAAATTTGCCATTATTTTCAACGACTCAAAAAGAGCACATTGTTGTTTCGATCAAATTGCGGTTGTATGGACTGTAGGCTTGACTTGAGAGTGTTGTTATTAAATAAAAGTCCTGAAATTTAAATTGCTGAAAAATAAGTGTTATTTTTAGAAATAAGTATTTAGAAGGTAACAATTTGAAAGTGCTGAAATTAAAATTAATACTTCAAATAGAGAATAAAAAGAAATAATTTTTATAAGCACCTATTTATTTGTCGGAAAAAATCACAGTTCCAACTGTCAAAATTAACCAAACTATGATTTTGAAATTATTCACCAAACACTGCTTCTACTTAAAATCCAGCAGAGAAAGCACTTACGCTACCGCCATCTCACTCCCAAACAAAGTCTTAAACTGTTGATAGCCGTTAGGAATGACTTTTATTTAACCCAACGTCCCACTCCACCTTCAAAAAAAAAAGAAAAAAAAAAGGAAACAGAGTACCGCTATTTGTTGGGCTTGATATGGAATAGTCCACAAAACAATCACACGGTCAATTTTTCATAATCAAAGTTTCTGCCATCGAATCCATAAGGTTGAAACTCTTACAAGGTATGGATAGACTTTGACTTACCCAAAAAAAAAGAAAAAAAAAAAAAGAAAAAGAACAGAGTACCACTAGTCACTACTGATTGGGCCTCATCTGTGGTAGTCATGAGAAACGCTGGAAAATGCAATCACTTGGAAAACCAATTTTTCATACTATAATCACTGCAGTTGTCAGGAGAAATTTTTCAAGATCAAATTCCAACCATTGGAGTAGCTATTAGCTGATAATGATAGAAACCTTCAGTTGGAAAATTTTGTATCATAGTCAGCAATGTACCACTGACGAATGAAGATTTTTTTCTTCCCCTCAAAAATTGAATTCGAACCAATTCAATAAACAATTATGAATGGCCTTTCAGGGAGGGGAAAAAAAAAAAAGCAACGTCACAATTTGAGAGTTAGTTAAACTATTACATATATATATATATACACACTAGTGCGGTCCCGTTGCATGGGATATAACGCAATCTTTTATTCGCTAAATCTATTATTTAAAATATGTGTTATAAATTGTTGAAAATAGTAATATATCAATAACAATATATTATTACATATATAAGACTAATGGTAATTTAATTTCACAAATAAGATAAGAAAAAATTACATAAATGAAGATCAATCAATATAAGCCCTAGAAAATCAAAGATTGTCAAAACTATACACAAAGAATTAAAAAGGTAAATTCCAATCATATTGGCACACTACAACAAACACCCTTATTAGAGACTAATAATAAGAGGCAATTATAATATTAGTCTCTAAAATTCTCATTTTGAGACAAATACAATATATGTCTCTTATATGGATTTTATTTACCTCTAAAAACATCTAAAATAAATACTTTACTAGATTACAAATCTATACCACAATTATTAGCAATAAATAAGTCTTTGCCTAAAAAAAATAACTTTTAGAAACATATTAGTAGAGGCATATAGAAAAATTGTCAGTAAATATTGTTTCAGAAGCAAAGGACTTAATTCCTTCTAAATCCAATCTTATTTGCACCTAATATATTATTTTAGAGGTAAAATACAATTGCCTCTAGAACTAATTCTCATTTGGATCAAACTTACAAAATTTTACCTACCGAGTAAGTAGATAAAATGTTGAAAATTTGATGGATTATTTTTACGTAATAATTTATTCGACGTGAATTAAAGTATATTCAAATTACTCTCAAAATAAGTAGAAAATATATTTTATTTATTTATAGATGTAAATTACATTATACAGATCTTGAATTAAATAATATAGTAAACTATTATTCTTTTTGTGTTTTACTTCATCTATTGTGTTTATATATAATTTATTACATAAATTTTTACGTAATTTAACGATTTTCAATTGACCACCCGAGAGGTTAAAGATATATATGCACAATGTTTGATTTGATATTTATGCTTATTAATTATTTTCTTAATTTAAAATATTTATATAAATATAAATTTTACATATTTATTAAGGATTGGCAAAATTATTAAATATAAATGAAATGTAATTCAATTCAAAGATGCATTGGTGGTGAAATGGTAAAGACGCGAGACTAAAAATACTATGCTAAAGGTTAAGGGTTCGAGTCGGATTCAAGACACAATGTAAAGATATGAGAGAGATAATAAGCATATGTAATTACCATAATTCATTTTGAAAAACTTTATAGAGGCAATTACAAATGTTCTTAAAAATAATAAATTTAGTAACAAAATTTGTTGTTATAACTCCTTATTAGAGGCAAACTTAATTAGCACTAAAAGTACTAATTAGTGAGTTTTATTATTAATTATTGCTAATTTGCCTCTAAATATCGAGACCAACACAGGTAAATTAGGCAATTCACTCTTTTTTCTTGGATACCTTTAGAGGCAAATAAATGGCTTTTGACAGCAAATATCATTTTTTTTTCTAAAAGGAGTTTTTCTTGTAGTAGCAAGATGAATTTTATGCTTTCAACATTGTCAAGATTCATTTGGTGTCACATGGTATCTTATTTTAATATATCGCATACACAAAACTTAGAACCTAGAAATTCTACAAAATTTTATGTGTGAGAAAAAAAGTAAAAGACCGAAGAAGACACATTCAAAAATCTAGTTGGAGACATACACTCGCGTGCGAAAAGTTGAAGAGTTCTAATGGTAGGAATATCTTTTAAGCCGGATTAGTCACAATTATGTATGGTACATCTACTATTTATAACATATCGCACAAAATATAATATAAATAAGTTATGGAATGACTTTTGTTTACCTAATAAAAAAAAAGAAGAAAAAATAGAGTACATCTAGTGATTGGGCTTTATCTATCCCAGTCATAAGTTATGGAACAGTCCACAATATAATCACTTGGAAAATCAATATTCCATAATATCAATCTCTGCTGTTGTCGGGTGAAATTTTTATAGTCAAATCACAACTATTAAAATAGCTATTAAACAATGTGAATCGGTTTAAGTGGTTTAGCATTTATTATCATTAAGTAAGGCCTCGAGTTTGAGTATTGTAAATGAAAAAAAAAATCTACTATAAAAAACCTTATTTTTTAATGGGCCGATCCCGCTTTATTGAATTAGTTTGGGTCAAATTGAACTTCTGAATATTAGAGTTAATACAAAAAAAAAGTTATTAAACCTTTAATTGGAAAATTTTGTATCATTGAATGTTTATATCAGGGATCACCTTTCTCCAACAATCAAGAACAATTCAATAGTCGGCAACGTCCCACTGACCAATTAAGTTTTTTTCCCCTCGCAAATTGATTGGGCTTGGATATTTCGGTGCTAGATATATTATTTATCACATACACCTTTCTTGTAAATGATTAGCCCAATAATTACATAATTTGGGCGGCCATGTCCTACATGCAGGGGAGAGTTGCCAGAGGCCACCTCTGCCCTTGTCGGGTACCGAATGACCACGTAGGGTCGGTAGTGGGGACCTCAGGCGAGGTCCTACTGCCAGCTCCCTCTCCTCTTCTTCAACTCCGTTACAGACTTTTCTTTTCTTTTCTTTTCTTTTTAATTAATTTCATTTTTTTCCAATTCTGAGAATATATATTTTTAAAAACCCTTGGGAGGGGGAGTTGCTATGATAGGGCTGAATTAGGGGGGGCCTTTTATCGGTCTACAACACCTGTGGGGAGCTCGGGCGTGGGAGGATTATTTTGGAGGTTGATTCGGAAATGATTTGTCGGCTTCTCAGGACGGGCAAAAGATGCGCTCCTCAGAGTAAGCAGCTTGTTAATGCTATTAGAGCTATTATCAGGAGAGATTGGTCTATTGAGATTCAACATACTTATATGGGAAATGCTTGCGCCGATTGGATGGCTAGAATGGCAACTCAGATGCCGTGACGAAATCACTACGCTACTCTTTGGTGACATTGTCGGGGCCACCGTACCCCGCTTCTACTTATTGTGATTTTCTTTCCTTTTTTTAGGTTGCTGACCTTCGGCACCGGAAAAAAAAAAGACTATTGGAATTTACTCGGCCAATCCAGTGCCATGCTCGCAAATTCCATTAATTTCAACTGATAAATTGCCATTGTGCCTATGTAATAACAAATCGAAAGTTGGTGTTTTTCCGTATAAAAGAAAACATATCGTATAAAAAATAGAAAAATGTGCAAAGTTCATTTTTTTTATTCACCTTTTTAGTTTTCATGATTATTTGGCAAATTTAGAATTTATTACCCCCTAACTTGTTCGTAGTGTGAACCTTTATTATTTTATCGATGGATTGAATTAAATTCGAGAGTAGTGAAATCACTGGATTCATATTCATCTGAGGATGGAGCAGAGCAAGCAGTGGAGCTACTTCGTTCTTCAAGCTCATACAGTGACTTACTCGACGGGATCATGTACCAACTAGTTAAGTGGTGAGAGGGAATACATGGGTAGATAAACCGACAACATCTTTTTTTTTTTCGGTGTGACTCTGGCATTCGAAAGCTCAATTAAATCTCGACTAATTCAGTCAAGTTTGGTCGGCTCACGAAGGGATAAAGCTCTCCCAACTTGAATTTTTTGTATTTATAAGGACTTCAACCCGAGATCTTGCTTAAATGGAACAAGTGCTGAATCATTTGGACCAATCCACATCAGTTACTGACAATCACGTTGAGGATTATTGTGGTTAGCTACTTGGAAACGTTAAATCTACAATGACAATTATTGCAGTGAATTGACAAGTAATTGCGGTGGTCAAAACTTGACAAGTAATATCTAGACCAACACAGGTAAATGAGGCAATTTACTCTTTTGTCTCTGATACCTTTAGAGGCAAATAAATGACTTTTGACAGAAAATATCATTTTTTTTCTGAAAGGAGTTTTTCTTGTAGTAGCAAGATGAATTTTATGCTTTCAACATTGTCAAGATTCATTTGGTGTCACATTGTATCTTATTTTAATATATCAAATACACAAAACTTAGAACCTAGAAATTCTACAAAATTTTTTGTGTGAGAAAAAAGTAAAAGACCGAAGAAGACACATTCAAAAATCTAGTTGGAGACATACACTCGCGCGCGAAAAGTTGAATAGTTCTAGTGGTAGGTGGATCAGTCACAGTTATGTATTGTACATCTACTATTTATAACATATCATACAAAATATAATATAAATAACACATCATAACTATATATTTATAAAAAAAGAGGTTTTCATTTACTTTTTCAAAAACAAATATATGTAATACATCATATCTATGAAAATATGATTTAATTTATTTTTTGAGAAGAAAATATGACCGATCTCATAAATATATCTATATCTATATTTATATGTTTTAAATAATTAAAAATTTTCTTTTCTAAGAAAAACTCAAAAACTTGAGAAAATAATGAATGATCCCACAAATATATAACATACAAATTAAAATTAAATATACGTTCTCTAAAAATGCTCAAGAAATGGAGAAAATAACGATCGATCCTACAAACTATATTTATATTTATATATGTTTTAAAAATTCTAAAATAAAAATTAAGAATTCTTTATCAAAAGAATATGGATATCCTATAAAGAATATTCATTTTATTTTTAAAATTCAAACTCGTGATTTATTAAATTAAATATTATGTAATCAAGATTATCTTATAAAAAAAGTAGAAAAATGTTTTTTTTTTCGAATCTAGTCACAAAATATCTTCTAAATTTTTGTTAAGCATATTTAAAAGTTTCTATAAATTAAGGAAGTTAGAATATGCGAATAGGATCTTATCATAAAATATCTTTTAAAAATTAAAACAACCTTGTTTTATTAAAAAATTATATAAAAATTAAAAAACTCAAAAGTTCGAGAAAATTCTATTCAGAGACCGAGCATTCTGAGGGCATTTGGTTGCCACCACGGCTCTGCTTTATGTTATATACATTTTTCGGTTATAAAGTGGCCCATAGGCCTATTACAACGAAATAGATATCCTAATTTTAATATTCTAATAAAGGGACATGACTAATCCCATAACGAGAATCAAACTTGCAATCTCTTGATTGACAGGCGATGACACATTGTGCTACACCCTCTCTCTCTCGGTCTAAGCTATGAAATATTTTAATTGCAAATCGACTTTGCAAGTTGAGTACTATGCTATATATTAGTTGTGAATCTCGCACGACTCTACGATCACAGGCATACTCTCTGTTTGCCTTTGGGATAAAAGTTTTTGAGAGCACCTCTCTGCTAGTCAATTGGTGAGTGCATCAAATGGATTCATCTTCATCTAATAATGATGGAGCAGAGCAAGTAATGGATCAACTTCTGCAAGCTCAGGCCCACATATGGAAGCATTGCTACAGATATGTTAGTTCGAGGTGCTTGAAATGCGCCATAGAACTCGGCATACCTGACGCAATCCACAGCCATGGTGGACCCATGACCTTTAACCAGCTTGTGGAAGCGATCCCAGTCCGTCCTGGGAAGGCTCATTGCCTATACCGCGTTATGCGTGTCCTCGTCCACTCGGGCTTCTTTGACCTGCGGATCATAAAAACTGGTGGAGCTCATGAGGATGAAGAGTCTTATTCGCTTAACAGTGTGTCCGAACTCCTCCTCAGAGACAATCCCGTCAATATAGAACCCTTTGTGCGGTTCATGCTCAGCCCCAATCTGATGAAGCCGCTAAATTGTATGAGCGCCTGGTTCCAAAATGATGATCTTTGCACGGTAGAGACGGCCCATGGAATGAAACCGTGGGATCTTATGGTCAGAGATCCCAAGTTTGGGAGCCTATTCAACAGTGCCATGGCGAGCGACTCTCAGTTGGTTGCTAGGATGGTGACAGACTGCTGCAAGTGGGTGTTTGAAGGATTGAAGTCGCTCGTGGATATAGGCGGCGGGACTGGGGAGATGGGCAAGGTGATAGCAGACGCCTTCCCACAGATGGAATACACCGTGTTCGATCTCCCGCATGTGGTGGCCAGTCTTCAAGGAACTAGGAACTTGAAGTATGTTGGAGGGGACATGTTTAATGAGAAAATCCCACCCGCTGATGCAATTCTCTTGAAGGTACGTACTATGCGCACAATGTACATATTTTCTTTATCGTGGGATGAGCTTCTATATCTATACGGAGGATCACTAAATCTGTAGCACAATGGACATATCAGCAATTGACCAACATAGAATAAGATCGATACATAGGATCACTAAATCTAGAGCTCAATGTACAATTCAGCAATTGACAAACATAGAATATGATCGATACATAGGATCACTAAATCTATCTATATATCTATATGAAAGAAAGATCACGGTGAGCCTCGCTAGATGGGCTCAGCTGAATGAAATTTTCTCAGTTTTTTAGTGTTTTTCTTTAAAATATATAGATATGGATTTGTGAGAGCGATCATTGCTTCTAGTTTTTGGCCTTTTCCTAGGAAACCAAATTTTAATTTTAATCTTTAAAATTTTTTAAACATATAAATGTAGTTTATGGCACACGTAATTATTTTCTCAATTTTTGTACTTTTTTTAAAAAAATATTTTATGAGAAAATCCAAATAAAATAAATCATGATAGATCATATTTGCTTTAAAAAAAAATAGATCATATTTTTCATAGATATGATATGCTTGATATTTGCTTTTCAAAAAGTAAATCATGTCATATTTTTTTTATAAATATGGATTAAGATATGATGTGTTATCTATATTATATTTTGTACGATACATTATAAATAGTTGAAGTACCACACATAAATTGTGACCGATCCAACTCTAAAAAGATATTGCTTCCATTTGATGCGTGTTTTTCATTTTTTTAGCATGCGTGTGTATTTTTCCACTTTTTACTTCTTTTTTTTTTTTACACATGAACATTTGTAAAATTTTTGGACTCTCCAATTTTATGTAAGACCGCGTATGGGCTCCATGGCTAGTCTATATATATAATAATTTAGAGTACTCTGAAGTCTTCAATTCCTTCGATGACTAAACCCTCAGCCTGCGATTTATTATCCCTTCATGTTCTCTACATTAAAATATTTATGTTTATATACAATTACCTAATAATTATTTTGCACATTTTTCAACATTCTTAATAGATTTTTCTGAGTCCGGAATAGTATTAATAATTTCAATAACTTGTGCATCGGAAGAACCGTGGTGGGTAATCAACATTGTCTTTGGCTTCCCAAAGTCAAATTCTTTTATCTCATTTTCTTTCAACTGTTTGTATTATTATTGTTCAGTTTTTATTTTACTGAATTTTTTATTTTATTTATTGATTATAGTAGTAGTGGCACTCTTTTATGTGAATTAAGTTTTTTTTCTAAATCTTATTGATAGAATACCTTTCAATCAAGACGCGTTTCAAGAACAATTGATTTTTATAGGTTGATCAAGTACTTTTCTTTTAAATATTGATTGGATATCTTTTAATTTATTCGATTATATATTTGATATGTTTTCATCTTATTATTTGGTCCAAATATTTAATAATATTAACATATAAGAGATTTTTCATGCAAAAAGTTCATGGAAAATAAAAAATAACATAAGGCAAATTGATAAAGTAAAAAATACAGTAAAGTGTCTATAAATAAATTAAAATATATATGTATATAAGAGAATTAGATTTCAATAATTTTGTATTTTAACATTTTTTCTTCATATTATTTTTCAAGCTTCAATTTCGAAATATTCCACCGCCACTTACATAGTTTTATGTTAATTGTATAATATTTTGTTATATATTTCAGCAAGGAATTTTTTTACAGGCAATCAACTATCAACTATTTGATGTATAATGAGTACTGAAACTATTTTTCATTAAAGTTATTATATATTTATTGACATTTGTAATTACTATAATCAACTATTTGATGTATAATGAGTACTGAAACTATTTTCATTATAGTTATTATATATTTATTGCCATTTGTGATTACTATAAATATTGTAAATTCAATTTAGGGAGTATTAATTAAAATCATAAGAATACTAAATTAGTTACAAGTAAAGTACAAGTCGCTATTTAAATTGTTTTCTCGATCAATGGGATGAACTTACCACAAGTAATCGATTCATTATATTTGTAAAATATATTGCACAAAATATTAAACAAAATATTGCGCAACCAATGAACAAGCGGACTACTTTGTGTTCATTCTTTTCCCAATCACTTCTTCAGCTTATTGATAGGAAAAGAAAAACTAAAGGAAATTAACACTCGAGAAAGGGGGTCTTCGTGCAATGGTTTCATAACGTCCGATCTCGGTTCAATCTCACCAGGTTTTTTTTTTCAATTACAAGTGAGACTCATGAGCCTAGTACAATAAAATATAAATCTTAATAACTGATAAAAGGGTACGGGTAGTCCCACTAATATCGTATCCAGAACTATATGATTACTAGGGGAGCAAGTGCGCCATTGCGCACCAGTTTGATTACCTATGCACCTTTATTTTCTATTACATAAGCTTTAGATAATTGATGGCAAACCAGATAATTCCCTGCGAACTAGGTGGAAATTAAGAAGCATAGATTTGCCTAATTAGCTATGGATTGTCCATGTTTGAGATTCGACTAAATTGAACGATTTATACAGTGGATATTGCATGACTGGAACGACGAAGAGAGCGTACAAATACTGAAGAAGTGCAAGGAAGCTATACCAATAAAAGAGGAGGGAGGGAAGTTGATCATCATAGAGATGGTGATGGACAACCCGACTGAAGGAGATGAGAAGATTAAGGAAACACAGCTCTCCGCCGACATTTTCATGATGAACGCCATGGGAATAGAAAGAAACAGAGAGGAATGGGCCAAGCTTTTTGCGGATGCCGGTTTTAGCAGTTACAAGATGAGTCCTATATTGGGTTTACGATCTGTTATTGAAGTTTATCCATGATTCCCCTCTCATTTACTATGAAATGTGGATTTGGTTATCACTGGAGAAGAACTTGATAATAAACAAAAGTCGCCTTAAGGGTATTGTAATGCTCTTCTCTGTCTGGAGATGAGATTAGATGGTCGTCATTATTTACTTCGGGTGATGTTTTTCATAATACTCTTTGTACGTCTAAAATTTAAATTCAAGGTTATTCGCTGAGCCTTGTGTCCTCGTTTATTTTTTATGATACCATCTCAAAAGATGCACTGATGGTCCGAGGCCTTGACTGATGATGGGGGTAGAATATCAATTCTGATATGATAGGGAATAAAACCAGAATGCAGTCTGCGTTCTTTGCGAAATGTGTAGACACTCCTATGAAACTCGAACTGCTGAACCAAGACCTATACATCAGTTACTATGAATCTATACATCAGTTACTATGAATCTCAAAATACTACAAATCACATATATGGGCTTCGTTGTTAAACTCGGATTCCATTCGGGTAGCTTGGGTGCATAAGTACCTAATTAAAGGTAGGGCATTCTTGGTCCTTAAAGGTCCCAGGAGATTACTCTAAACTGGAGTTGGAGGAAACTGTTGCAACTTAGACCTCTAATTCAGCCTCTCATCAAGCATCAGGTTGGGAATGGGGAAAACACATCTTTCTTGGTTTGATTCTTGGCTCCCCATTGGCCCTCTAATCAATTATTGTGAAGAAATCCTGCACTGTTTCCCCACTATCCCAAAGAATGCTATGGTCAGCCATGTACTGAGGAGGGGTTCGTGGATTTTGTTGCGTTCTACGGACCCTTAAGCTGAAGATATTAAGCAATTGATCGTGAATATCCAGCTTAGTTGTGAAGGTTGTTATTACTCGGGAGCCTCATATAGCTCTCTGGGATGCAGTTACTACTTCCAGTATACGTAGAAGAGCCTCAGACATCGTAGAGCAAAGGTGCCCTGCTGTAAATTGATATGGTTCCCAGAAAATATAAGTAGGGTCTCCTTCATCTGTTGGTGGCAATTCGTAATAGGCTGAACGCAGAAGATAGGTTGCTCTAATGGCAATTTGCTCTTCGCTATTTCGATCATTGCGGCTCGATGGACTATTCAAACTCTTATGAGTTCCATCAATAAGCTGTTTGGGATGATCCAACCGTCTTTTAGTTACATGCGAAACCGATTTTACTTTATATAATAAATCTGTCCGGACTCAATACAAAATACAAGCAGCATGACCTACAAAATGACCTGTAACAGAGTACCATTACTGATTGGGCTTCATCTGTGCTAGCCATAAGATATGGTCTACAATACAATCACTTGGAAAATCTATTTTCCATGATTCTAATCTCTGCCATTGAAATTTTAAGTCTAATTCCAACAATTGGAATCATTAATGAGACATTACACCTCCACTTGGAAAATTTTGGCCTCGATGGATTTTTCCATATCACGTGGATCCCCTTTCTCCAACAATCAAGGACAATTCAAACCAATTCAAATTAGTGAAGATTCAGCAACATACAGGATCATGAAGTGACCAATCAAGAAATTTTAACTGCGAATCGGCATCGCAACTTGAATACTGAGATATAAATTAATTTTCACTATGAATTTCGAACTATCACAAGCTATATAGTCTATATATATAATATTAATACACATTAGTTTTCAAACACACCCTCTGTGGTTGCCTTTGGGATAAAAAAAAACTTTTGAGAGCCTCTCTGCTAGTCAATTGGTGAGTTCATCAAAATGGGTTCATCTTCATCTAATGATGGAGCAGGGCAAGCGATCAAGCAACTCTTTCGGGCTAAGGCCCACATATGGAAGAAGCATTGCCTCAGCTATGTCAGTTCTATGTGCTTGAAATGCGCCACAGAACTCAGCATACCTGAAGAAATGCATAGCCACGGTGGACCCATGACCCTTAACCAGCTTGTGGAAGCAATCCCGGTCCGCCCACGGAAGGCCTCCATTGCCTATACCGTCTTATGCGTATCCTCATAGAGACAATCCCCTCAATGTGGAGCCATACCTCGAGGTTATGCTAGATTCCATTTCGATAAAGTCAATCGGTTGTTTGAGCGCCTAGTTGCAAAATGATGATCTTTGCACTGTAGAGACGGCCCATGGGATGAATCCCTGGGATCCTGTGGCCAGAACTCCCATGTTTGGGTGCCTATTCAATGGTGACATGGTGAGCGATTCTCGGTTGGCTGCAAGGGTGTTGACGGACCGCTGCAAGTGGCTGTTTAAACGGAATAGGTCATGGGCCTTCCCCAGGCAGACTGGGATCGCTTGCACAAGCTGGTTAAGGGTAATGGGTCCACCGTGGCTATGGATTGTATCAGATATGCCAAGTTCTATGGCGCATTTCAAGCACATCGAACTGATATAACTGTAGCAATGGTTCCATATGTGGGCCTGAGCATGAAGAAGTTGCTCCATAGCTTACTCTGCTCCTCCATCAGATGAAGATGATGAACCCATTGATGTACTATACAGGATGCATGTTATCGTAGCTGGAGATTCGCTACTTATCACAGAAAAAAAAAGGTAGATATAATATATAATACCTAATGTATAATGTATGCAGCAGGGAAAAATAAAAGTCCATCCAATTTGCAAGGAAAATAATAGCTTAGTATTCTAGTCTCTATCATCTTCAGGATTTCTCTTTATCGGTTCGACCCTAACAGCTATTTGTAGTACATACATGCTTTTTAGAGTCTGGTATTAGAGTTGAGTTGAGTTGAGTTGAGTTTTGGTTTTAATTAGTTTGTAATGATTATATTGTTGAATTATAAGAAAAAGTGTGAAAAATAAATGAATAGTTGAGAGAAAATAATCATTAAATAATGATTATATTGTTGAATTGTGAAAAAAGTAATGAATGGTTGAAAGAATTTAATATTAAAAATTGAATTTAATGATTAAAAAATTGAAGAAAAAGAGAAAAGTAATAATTGTGTTGTTGAATCAAAGATAAGTAGAGTTGAGTTAAAAAAAAATTCTAAAACCAAACAGGATCTTAGATAGTCCATATATTGCCGCGATTAATATCTCTCTGTACATCCTTTCAGCTAGAGAGTTCATGTTACTGTTACAAGACAGTCGACGCACTCTCAGTCACGTCCTCTCCATTTGGAGGAGCTCTGCCACTCCATTTCGAGGGTGATCATCTCCTGCCCCTTCTACACACCCAACTCTCAATCAGACTCTCATGGGAATTTTACTTGTTGGGATGATGATGTTGGTGTGTGTCAGCCAAGACCAGAGAAGAAATTAAGCTATGGTCTGTAATGGGTATAGAGCTCGGGAGGCCACCTTAATTGTTGCGTGTTGCATATGATGCTCCTGCACATTAGACCATGTCCCTGACCGGTCTAGCTGGATCTCTTTTCACAAGCAGGATAAGGGCTCATGGGTCTGCCATTGCTATATATGGATAGCTTGAGGTATGCCGAGTTCTATTGCGTGCTTCAAGCAATACTTTCATATGTCGATTTTCATATGTTTGATTACTAGATGAGAACCCGTGCTTTGCGCTGGAATGTTTCATAATTTTTTTTATAGAAAGTAATATTTAAAATAAGAAGTTTTTTTAAAAAATTATTCATTTAGAAATTGTTTCAATTGAAAATTAAATGAGATTATTAGAGCGTCGTTGATCTTTAAATAAAAGTAAAATTCTAATGCAAAATTAAAAACTAACGAAAAGAGAAGATATAGAATATACTCTCAGTTATAGACAATCAAGTGGAAATATAACACCTCAAAATTTAATATAGATAGACTCAAATTTTATTAGAGAAAGAAAATTAGGAATTTGTTGAGCCAGGGAAAGTTCACTTTCCTTTGCATAACTATTAGCCCCATATATTATATTAACAAAAATCATAAGGAAATATTTAAGTATCTATGGAAAAAAAATTACTTTCTTCCTACCAAAAAAACCAATGATTTTCTTAACATTTATAATATATTTATGTGAAGTTTATTTATACAAAGATAAAAATTTCAGCTATATTTTATGTTTTACCGCTTTTGATCATAAAGAGAAATTTTGAAATAATGAAATGGTTGTTATACATAAATAGTTTATTGAGATTTATATAAGTTGAAAAATTGGAAAAAAGAATTTAAAACATAAAACCTAATTCTATATTATTCCTTTCAATTTAAATTTGTATCATAATAATCTAAAAGTTTCATGAAAAATCAACCCAATATATATAAAAAAATCTATGATTATTAAGTTTAATTCTTATATATATATATATATATATATATATAGAATTTGAGATGTAAGTATATGTCCTAAATAATCATTGACATATGTATAGAAAATATTTAAGTCATATATATATTTCCTTGATATTAAAGATATATTAAGGAAATTATGTTAGGAGAGAAAATCGATTAGAAAGTATACTTTTCTCATTGATGAATTACCATATAACTTCCATGTATAACTAACCAGTCGTGAAAATAAAATACATCTGGCAATATAATAATGTGAAGATCTATCTAATAAATAGTACCTAGTATAAGACAAAAACTCAAAATATATAATAAATACAAAAAAATAACATTAAAAATTAATCATGTAAGATTAGATTAACACAAAATTCATATTGTTTATTATTTTTGAACTGAAACTTAAAAAAAAGAATTATTGACAACTAAAATGGTTCAAAAGCACAAAATTTACAATGAAGAGTGATGGAACAGGCTTAAGTTATATTACAAATTTCTTTGTTTCAAGAAATTTCTAAAGAAATCATTCTATTGAAATCTAAATCTTATAATTACAATTAAAAGAAATCATAAAACTGTATAAACTGGCCGAAAAATAATTGACATTGAGAGAAATATTCTTAAAAATAAAAATAAAAGTTGAAAAGATAAAAATCGATGTATCGTGATGGACATGGCCTTCTTTTTTGTGATTAACTAATACTAACTGCCATCAATCTTCTCTGATTTGTTCATCAAACAGTATAAAGCTATCCATACAAATTTTCAATCGAACAACATACATTATCTATAAATTACTTTCATCAATCTTAGCTTATTTGTTCATCAAACAGTATAAAGCTATCTATACAAATTTTCAATCGAACAACATACATTATCTATAAAAAATTTAAACCTACTTAACGACTCTTTAACATAAACATGCTAATACTCATCAAAATAAAATTAATAAGATTGTGTATAATAAATAACCAATAAAACTTGGAAGGCAAAGAGCACCTTTGCATAGAGCTTGGAGGAGAGACAAGAATATTTGCATGGAGTAGGGATTTTTCTCGGTGAATTTGGTGCCACATGCAATAGGGGTTTTATGTTAAATATGCGCATAATTCCCGATTAGTATAGTTTTATACCTTATCATATAATTCTACAAATACACCTAGACTAATATAGCATTGGATATATTTCTTGCGTAGAATATGCGATCAATACATATGTTGATATAATGCAATCAATATAATATATAGCATTGCATTGACTAATATAGCATTGCCTCTTTTTTTTGTTGAGTTTGTGTGGGGTATATACATAAATTGCCATATTATAAAAGACTTTCTGAATAACAGTTAATGTATATAATCTACAGCATATTTTGCTCTCTTGTATATATTTTGTTGGGCTATATGCAAATAATATATATTCTACTGCATAATTATTAACAAAAAAATTTGCTTAATACATTAGTGATAACGTGGCAAAACAAGAGAGCTCCGTTTCTTATTTTTGACGATGTAGTGACATGAGAATCTGAATCGTGCTTTGTTTATATATATATATATATATATATATTAAGGAGCATGAGCCTCTACTTGTCATATATTAAAAATGAACGAGTATGCATGTCCAAAGTATTAATAGTCTCTAATCCGCTATATTATATATTAAACCTGCACGTGTGCTGGAGAGTTCCCGAGGAACATTTCAGGCGGATCAATATTACGACTTTCTTCCTTGGCTGGAGATGAGATTAGATAGGCATTATTATTTCCTCAGGGCAATAGACTAATAGTTTGCATAACACTCTATGTCGGGTGTTTGGTTTGAGCAGTATTAGATTACAAGAAATATGAAAATTATTGGGAAAATTTAATTGTAAAATCATTTTTCTTAAATTGTAAGACGAAATATGAGATTTTTTATATTTGGTAGATATATATATTGAATTAATACAGATTATATTATAATATACAATTCGATTTTATAAAGATATAAGATAATATTCACCAACCTGAAATCCAAACGTAAATTCCGAAATCATATATAGTTAGCGTATGGTTCCTGGCAAACTGATAGGGCTTCATCTGTGCAATGCGTGCTGTGGCCTATATGTATTATTAGACCTTTACCCAACAACTGGGAAGAACTCAACCTGCAAGTCAACATTAAAGATAACGAATTGGTTATAATTAAGCATCATAAAGTGACCAATTAAGAAGGTTGTCTGCCTACATCTCGATCATATCACCCTTTTTTTCAGGTTACAGATTTCAAGACATATAGCTGACTTTGTTGTGGCTACATTGTAGGAATTTACCTACCGGTTTATTAGTAGTGCAAGAGGATTGCTGATAATCAATCTTGTGCAAAGTTAAGGATCTCCCATCAGAAAACTAGTGAGAAGAATTCCCAGCGTATAAGATAATATAGGTCACCAAATGTTGGTTTATTCAGGTGGTTCGTCTTTTTCCCCTTAGTGAGTTGACTCATCTCAAACCTGGATTAACTGGGGTCCATTGTAGGAATCTCGAGACATGGTTCTTCTTTGACATGTTTCCGAATGATGATGATACTGATCGTACCCACTTCTACTTGGGATTGCATCGTACGTGCTACATTTATATGATATAGATCATCTTGATCTACAGCAACAATTCGAGAAAACTGTCAAATATATTGTGGAAGATGGATTTTACGTCAAGCCTACTCTTGAATTATTTTTAACATCACATGAAATCTTAACAGTTAAAAAGCACACCTAAAAAGCCCTTCCGTCTATCTTCCATTAAGAAATAACGGAAAATGCGGAGGGACCACATGACCTAATGTGCCCGTCCGGTCTGCAGGGACTACATGGCCTAATGTGCAGGATCATCATAGGCAACACGCAACATGGCCTCCCAATCTCTATAAAATAGCTGTTGGGGTCGAACCGAACAATTTCGACTGTATATGAGACCCTCATTTGACTTTATACAGGACCTGATGCACTGTTTAGGATCAATATAAAACAATAAGCTACTTAAATAAACCCTGAAGATGATAGAGACTAGAATACTAAGCTATTATTTTCCTTGCAAATTGGTTGGACTTTCATATTTCGGTGCTACCTAAATTATATATTAGGAATTACATATAATATATACCTTTTTCTTATTGTGATAAGTTGCGAATCTCCAGCTATGATAACAATCATCGTCTATATTATATCATATAATACACATTAGCATTCAACTACCCTCTGCTAGTCAATTGGTAAGGTCATCATTGGATTCATCTTCATCTGATGGTGGAGCGGAGCAAGCTATGGAGCAAATTCTTCATGCTCAGGCCCACATATGGAACCATTGCTACAGCTATATAAGTTCGATGTGCTTGAAATGCGCCATAGAACTTGGCATACCTGACACAATCCATAGCCACGGTGGACCCATGACCCTTAACCAGCTTGTGGAAGCGATCCCAGTCCGCCTGGGGAAGGCCCATTGCCTATACCGAGTTATGCGTGTCCTCGTCTACTCAGGCTTCTTCGAGCTGCAGATCAATAAAAGAGGAGGAGCTCATGAGGAGGAGGCAGCTTATTCGCTTAACAATATCTCCAAACTCCTCATCAGAGACAATCCCCTCAGTGTGGAGCCGTACCTTCGGGTTATGCTCAATCCCATTCCGATGAAGTCAATGGATTGTTTGAGCGCCTGGTTCCAAAATGATGATCTTTGCACCGTAGGGACGGCCCATGGAATGAATCCCTGGGATCTTGTGGCCAGAAACCCCATGTTTGGGTGCCTATTCAATGGTGCCATGGCAAGCGATTCTCGGTTGGTTGCGAGGGTGTTGATGGACCGCTGCAAGTGGGTGTTTGAAGGGTTGAAGTCGCTTGTGGATGTAGGGGGCGGGACTGGGGAGATGGGCAAGGCCATCGCAGATGCGCTCCCACATATGGAGTACACTGTGCTTGATCTCCCGCATGTGGTGGCCGGTCTGCAAGGGACTGGGAACTTGAAGTATGTCGGAGGGGACATGTTTAATGAGAAAATCCCACCCGCAGATGCAATTCTCTTGAAGGTACAATGCGCATTGCGTACATATACTTTTCATTATTGTGGGATGAACTACAAGAACATATCAATATCAATCCGATGAAAACATACATAAATTACGATCAGTATATAGTTTGAGGCTAGAACCAGAGGTAGAAAGCAAGTATAGATTTGCCTAATTAGCTCTGGATAGTCCTTGTTTGAGAACATCCTACTAAATCGAATAATTTATACAGTGGATATTGCATGATTGGACGGACGAGGAGAGCGTAAAAATACTGAAGAAGTGCAAGGAAGCCATACCAAGAAAAGAGGAGGGAGGGAAGTTGATCATCATAGAGATGGTGATCGATAACCCAACAGAAGAAGATGAGAAGATTAAGGAAACACAGCTCTTGGCCGACGTAGCCATGATGAACATCATGGGATTAGAAAGAAACAGAGAGGAATGGGCCAAGCTCTTCACTGATGCCGGTTTTAGCGGTTACAAGATAAGTCCTATATTGGGTTTACGATCTGTCATTGAAGTTTATCCATGATTCCCCTCTTATTTACTATGAAATGTGGATTTGGTAATTAGTCTTGCGAGAAGAACTTGATAATAAGCCAAAGTT
Organism: Punica granatum; assembly: GCF_007655135.1. Lineage (NCBI taxonomy): Eukaryota > Viridiplantae > Streptophyta > Magnoliopsida > Myrtales > Lythraceae > Punica > Punica granatum. The sequence goes on along the minus strand of NC_045130.1, from coordinate 35,549,574 downwards.
TTCTTTTTTATCCCGGTATGGGATAATAAGCCAAAGTTGCCTTAAGGATATTGTAACTTTATTCTGTGGCCGGAGACGAGATTAGATGGGCGTTGTTATTTCCTCCTTGTGATGTTTTTCAAAATACTATCTATACTTTTCTAACGTTGGATATACAGTGACAGAGTCAGGAAATTTAGTCAAGAGGGCAATTATCCAATTTGTGAATTTTCACATTGAGAAAATTTTATCCCTTAGTAGATCGTTCATATTCGACTAGATTAGTCGGGACTCAAATCGTTTTTTTTAATACCAAGTTCACGCAAAAAAAATTATCATTTGTAAATTTAGGTAAATTAAAGGATATTTGTTTATTTCTTATCTTTATATTGAAACTTCAAATATTTTCCAATTAGGGGTCAAGTTAACCACATTGATATGCATTGAGGGGTGCCAACGTCTCCTCAAGTAATAGATACAATTAATAAATGCAAAAATATAAGGGGTTTGGCTTAGTAATAGAGTGAGTGTTTTTCCACAATCCCTACCCAAATTCAAATCCCCTTGAGATGACTCGCACAATCTATGATTGGTGTACTTGTCCAGTGGGCTTATTGGACATTCACATGGATCGAGATTATTGGTCGGGCAAAGCCGGATGTCCATGATATATCAAAGAAAAAACACAAATACATATATATATATATATATACACATATATACATGTAACGCCTCCGCATAAATAATTTCGCACGAAAAGCTCTATTGCTGCACATTTTCCGAAGTACTACTACAACCAACCTCATACACTACTTTTCTTTATCCCTTTTTTCCTTATTATTATGGGTCTCAAAGGGCATTAGAATAATAGTAGGATAAGAGAAATCTTGAAGGTAACTGTCCAAAAAAAATAATCATAAACTTCATATTTTTTATATTTTATCACGAACTTTTTTTTTTGCTAAAAAACATACGAACTTTACATTTTTTTTACGTTTATATCCCAAATTATATTTTTTTGCTAAGAAATAAATGAACTTTTATTTTTTCGTCCGATTTAGCATCTTTTCGAATTTCAATCAGTTTTACTGACGTGGTCGTTAACAGATGATATGTGACAAATTATCAGTAACGGTAATTGATGTTGCGAGCCACGTTATCAAAAAAATATTTAAAAAATTTGAAACTTGGGCAACCGAAAGATGGGAGGAATGTGGCGGCCTTCATACCTGCCGCCCATGAAGTTTCATTGGAAAAGTCATCGAACCCTCTGTGTGCTTCGATCAAAACACAAATGTTTCGATAAAACTTCTCAATCAAGTCATCTAGAATTCGATCAAAACCACACAAGGCTCGATCGAAGCCACAGTGGGCTTGATCAAGGGTTTAATGACTTCTCCGATGAACCTTCATGGACACACTGAGGGGTCGATGGGTTCTCCGAAGAAACTTCATGGGCGCTGCTATGCGCCTTCCTTATTACCTCCGGCTGCCCAAACTTCAAATTTTTAATTTTTTTGATAACATGGCCCATCACATCAATCACCGTTAGTGACCATTTGTCACGTATTATTTGTTAACGACCACGTTAGCAAAACTGACGGAAATTTGAAAGGATGCTAAATGGGATTAAAAAAATGAAAATTCGTATTTTTCTTAACCGAAAAACATAATTTGTGATACGACATAAAAAAAAAGTAAAGTTCGTGTATTTCTTAGCAAAAAAATAGAGTTTGTGATAAAATGTAAAAAAAAAAAAAAGAAAGTAAAGTTTGTAATTTTTTTTTTGGTACATTTAGTCCGAATCTTAATTATAAGACTCAAACTCACATGTTTTGGATTGTCTAAAGAAAGAGGGGTCATTCCATTGGAACGTCTTTCTCAATCTTGTACATTGTTAAGATTCTCTCATTATGGAAAACCAGTCTGAATATTTGGGGTTTATAAATCCATTGTTTATTTAATAACATGTCGGTTTAAACTTTCAAATTGGACGCAAACCCAACCATTAATAAGTCCAGTGAAAATTTAAATTGATATGTGAGTTAGGAGCTATGATTGATATCTCAGGCCATTGTCAATATGCTGATTATGCGTCTCATTTCGTGCTGATGCTTAACTACTCTCTATGCAGCTATGCTCTTGCTGACTATGCATCTCGTCTAATTTCGCATCGAACTACTTGTAGGCCCAAATTATTTTAAAATACACTAATTTGTAACATGATTTCGGCTGGTTTGTGAGTTAGGAATTGCAAGAGCATGCATCGGCGGCGTGACACAGATTCAATTGATTGTTTTACATAATTTCACTGAAATATATCAAATAACAAATCTTTCATTGCGATTATTTTTACTGTTTATGACATTAAACCCCACTAATCGAAATCAAAATATGTCCAAAAAGACGAGTTTTATTACATAATTTTTTAATTTGTTTGTGCGGGTGTGTAAGTGTGACACAGATGTGGGAGAAAGAGGAAGGGGTAGAAAAAGTGGTGGAGAGGAGCAAAAAAAGGAGGAAAAAAATTCTCATGAAATCTCTTACTACAATCCAAGACACTTTTTGTCCACTATTTTCAAGGAAAAATAATATATCATAATATTTTGTAACGAAATTAAGTTTGATTTAATTTGATTTGAAAAGATAAAAGATAAAAGTAGTTAGAAAAAGTATGTTAGAAAATTTGAAAAAAAGATTAAAAAAATTAATATTTGTATTGTTGAATTGATAAAAAAGTGTTAACATTGAGGGAAAGTATTAAATAGTTTAGAAAATTTAATATTAAAAAATTAATTGTAATAATACATAAGAAAAAGTTTGAGAGAGAATTTAAAGAAAAAAATATTGGTGTTGTTGAATTGAGGAAAAAATTAAATTAAATTATCTTAAGTAAAGTTTGTTTTGTGTGGGCAAAACGTAAGAATGATCCTTCTTATTCCAAACTTTAATTTACAAAATTCATTCTGTCTTCTAAAATAGAGGATTAACTAGCTACGTTCTTTCTAGCAGACTAGCAGTAAACAAAATATATTTCACTTGTTTATTCCTTGCTAATAAAATATTTTCCTTCTCAATTGGAGATTAAAAAAGAAAACAGAGAGAGCGAGAGAGAAGCACATGAGCTTTTCTTTAGACACATCTTAGTTTCATGGTAAATATATGGGTATCTGGAAAAACAAAATGAGAGTTTTATAAGTTTATATTATGGTATAGAATTGCATTAATTTGTGTAGAATATAATCAGTATACATGCTTTATTTTTATTGTTATATTATATTACAGGTTTTTATCAATGAAAAGATGTATTTAGAAAGTCACGAATAGTATAATTCACATGAAAAAGGTATATTGAGTTATATTTTAAAGAATTATAAGACAATAGAATAGATATAGATACATTATTTGTTAAAGTTTAAAGGGCATTTTTGAAAAGTAAATATCGAGAAACATTAAAAAATTTCACAATTTTTTTTATGTATATAGTATAGATATAGATTGAAGATCGTGGCGGTGTTGTATGTCACTCATATTTCTAAAATTGTAATGTAACTTATTGAATCAAAAGAAAATGCTATTATAAGGGGTCTCATAATTAATCAGTCAGACATGTAGAAACATATTGCTACCCCTTTGCATGGGGCAATCACTTTGATTGACTCCATATGGACAAGTTTAAAAGGCTTGATGCTTGTTTGTTCCCCTTAAATAAAGTATCGAATTAGAGTACTGTTAATATAAAAAATTCATAATTGAAAGAGATTTATGCTTTAGTAGGCTGACCTGACTCAAACTGAATAAATTTTCGAATATCGTAGTACACATGAAAAAAAAATCACTTTGGTTGATTTCGCCATTAAAATAATATTTTACCGGCTTTAGAAGCCGTGGGCAGCCAAAGCCCAAAACGAAACGGTGGTGAAATCTTCTGGACACCGAATGGGCCGGAAATGTGGGCCACGGAGTGGCCCATTATCACGTCAGAAGGGAAAGCTGCTCAGCTCTGCTCTGTTCCCCCAACACATCAACTTAGCGCCAGAAATCATCTCATCACAAGGCCTTGTTCGGGGCTTCGGAGTAGCTGCAGATGAATTAAGAAGAAGGACGAAATCACCTCTGAGCCAAAATTCCTCGAGCGCGTTGGTACTCCAGTCCGGTAAACTAACCACTCTCAGAGTGAGCACCCCAACTCTTATTGCCTTTCATGACTATTGTTCATGACCAAATTGTCGGTTCATGAGCCGTTGCTCATAGCAGTACTCTCTTCATGCTTCGGTCGTGGCCAATGCAGAGTTTTTTTAGAAAGCCGAAATTCTAAACTAGTTAGGAACACTTCAACTGCCGTAGCGACAGCAGCAATCACATCACACCCTATTTGTTTAATCATCGATGTGCTAATCTAGTGTTGAGACGAGCATGAGCAATACTGGTTTATTGTTTCCTGTCGCATCACATTAACGAAGCTAGTGAGCAATGGATAGAACGGTGCAGATGTTCATGATCCATTGATGGCTCACGTCTCGTCTTGTCTCGTCTCGACTCTTCTCCCCGTACCTCAAGAGTCAAGAATTTGGCCTGTCCTTTTTCTTTTTCATACTAGTTCCACCTGTGTAACCTTGCAATTGTCCTTGTGGATTCTTTTGCTGTAGGAGTCACTGTTAATTAACAGGAGTTGGAAATCGAGTAACCGTGAATGTTGACGGAGAGATGTGAAGCAGCGCAAGCTTTATTATAACAAAGAGTACCATCTTTCGATTAGAATGTTATATCTTTACAGACCTGCTCATTACAGGGCAAGAATTGAATCCTCCGAGACCCGTTTCAATGAGGAGGAATCAAATGGAAATAGAACGTATCCGGTGTATATAAGAAACGTCGATTAGTACATCCTATACCATTGCATTCTGGGTAGCACATTCTCCCCGAAGCCGATGATCTGGTTACATAATAGTAACCTAATTACACGAACATGTGAGATCTGATCCAAGGTAGAAGAAGGGATTGACTAAGCAGAAACTGGATAAGTAAGTCATCAAATGAAAGCTGGTAAAAGGTAGGTAAGGTAGTTGGTGCCATGTGATTCATCTTTAGGTAAGTTCCTGTGCAATGCTTGTAGAAGCTGTGGGAATGCGAGAGAAAGACACAGATAACGACCCGCAAATTGTACAGTCAGTATTCAAATTTTACGAGCAGTGCTGGATTTTTAATATAATTTTCGATCAATAAATTGAATATATCTCGTGTTGCCACGAAAAGAAGAAATGGAGGGAAAAAAAAGAAAAAAAGAGAGAGACAGCCAAGACAGCTGTCGAGGGTAACTTTTTTTGGATGAAATACCAAATATATATATATATATATATATATATATATACTTACTCCATTCAAATCCTAAGTACAAATTATTAAAAAAAAAAAGAGAACAAGTAAACCTCTCTCTGGTTCAATGATGAAAAATGAAAATGGGAGGAGGAAAAAGAAAAAGGACTAATTTCTAATAATGGATCAGAGCCACAACGCCCCAGCTTCCTTCAGTATAGGGACCAATTCGCCAGTAATATGTGTCGCCATGACCCGATCCAATCCCCCGAACAACCTCCCCCCGATGAACACCGCGGGGAACTGGACCCGCCCATCACCCCCGCCGCCGATACCCTGAAGTTCCTCGACCGTCCTCACCTCGTCCTTCTCATCGACCTCATGCACCGGAGGGTTGACCCCGAGCCCCAGCAGCAGCCGCTTGACCACGTGGGTCATGCAGCACCCGCGCCTCCCGAACACTATCACCGCATTCTCTCTGACCACCTCCCGCACGTCCTCCGCCGACCCCTTCACAGGCTCATCCCCTGCGTTGCTCTGGCCCGAGGACGTCCGGGAGATCGCCGATCGGTTTATGGTGTCGGCCGTGTGGATCGGTAGCCATGACTTGTAAGAGATTGCCTGCTGCATAGCTGTGTGACGACTTAAACAAATGATGGAAGGATTTGGCGGAGAATCAATGGGTGGGAAGAGGAGAATATAAATGGAGGACAGAGAAGGTGGTGCTGATGGTGGGGAGTGGGAGAGGGATGAAAGTCGTACGTCAACGGTTGCTAGAGTTATGGATGACGTTGTTTGTATGTCATCCTTGTCTTCTTTCTTTTTTCTGTCTTTTTTAATTTTTTATTTTTGGCCGACATACTTGCGTATTTAATTTATCTTTTTCAACATTCAGAAAAATCCGTGTTGATATTATCTACACTTGTGCACCCAAAAATTAGATATATGCTTGTATCTTTCACGTGCTCTTGATAATTCGAGATACTTTTGATTTTCCAACGTCTGCCGTTCTAAATCTAAGGTACGTAGAATGTTTCCTTATTACAGTCTCGTGCTCGTAATTTATGTGAGGAGTGGAGAATGACCAGAATGCAGTAAGCTTGGATGGGTGCGTTAGACAGGAAATCTGAAAATGCTCATTTTATGCAACAATATTGTTGAGGAATGAAAGACTAATAACACTGTCCACTATTCAAATTCACAGGCCACTACTCATGAGCTAATAATAATAATAATTATAATAATATTTGTATATCTATAAATTGCAATTCCATTGATACTTAGACTGTACATGCACAAGATTTGATCACCAAATAATTTCTTATATCTATCCAGAAGGTATTAGTCTACGCCTTCTCTTGCTTGTCCCAAAAAAAAAAAGGACTCGAATCTTTCTAAAGCACATTGGCTGATCTCCCATGTCCTCCGATATATATGTCGGCGCTGAGTATAGATCAAGGCTTGAAGTTGAGGCTTTCTCTTGAGTGAGATATAGGTTCGAGCCGCTTTGGCCACTGCAATTGGACTCGGGTTATAGTATTCAACCTCATGGGACATATGTGTGTATAGATGAATATTTCGTTGCATCATCTAGATGGGGGTAAACTTCTGGTTGCTACGTCCCAAAGGAAGCTGACCTTTTGTGGTGTCCAAGGGAGGTTTTATCATAATTCCCGAAGTTAACGTCCATTTCTACAAAGGGGGGCCAATTGGAGATGACGATGATTGCTGATTTTTATTGATTTTGTTGGTGATTTTGGGTGGATGCGTTAACGTATGATTGCGTAGCCAAGAACGCGGAATTCTCCTCTCGATGCTCCCCACATGGCCCCGTTTCGTCATTCATTAATTATTATCATAAATATCAGCGTCAATTAATTTAAATAATTTGTTAATTTTTTCTCTTCAAATAAGATTTTGTGTTCAAATTTAAAATTCAAAATTAAAATAATTTTACTATTTAATGGATAGATCCGACATCAACTATGATTACCCGGAACAATCTGATATCATGAATGCACATAAAAAATTTTATTGCCATGGGTTATTCTTATAGATAAGATACAAATGCGTAGATACACATTCCCAGTGTGCTGGCGTCATCCCATGCCTTACTATACTATATGAAATTACCCATAAGTCACTCCACATTAGGATATGGACGACTCATGACTAGGAGAGAGATATTATATATCCTTAAAAATAATGAATTTTTTATCATCTCGACTTTAAAATTTCGTAATAAGTGATCATCATCGAAAAGAAAATGTACATATTACAACGAATCTAATCCAACTGCTTGTTTCAAAATAAAAGAGTATCGTGTTTTAATAAGTTCTAACCAAAACTTTGTAGTATGTGACATATTCTAGTAAACAATGTATTTCGTATAGCTAATCAATTTCCAGTTTTCTCCTGATAAAGGAAATATGCGATGAATATGTTGATGTGCCCTTCCCCTATCCAATTTGGTTTTCGTTATCAATTTTGCTTGGAGTTGGTGAGGTCACATTTCCCCTAAATCTTGTGATTTTTTAATCTATTTTCGGGGAAAAAATAGCAAATGATACCGGGGGGGAAAAAAAAACACCTAAAGCGATGACGTTTATGGGGCACCTAAAGCCAAAGGAGCCGCGCGCGGATGGTGCGGAGGGGCTGACGTCAAGATGAGGAGCGACCGCGGACACTCTTAAGCTGGCCGTGGCGTCACAATCTCCGCCCATAACATCAAATGCGGGCCCTCCACGTGTCGCAGATACCACTGGAGGATGTCACCAGCCTGTCTCTACCAAATCGGGCCAGTTATCCCGTACTTGCCCTCCACGTGGCTGTCCGCGTGGTGACGTGACCGTGACGTAGCACACCCAGGTGAGTATTAAGTACTCAACCCCCCAACCACGTTTTTCCAAGTGTTATTAAACACTATTAGAACAGATAAATTTAAGTTAGTGTCTAATATTTAAATTTCTCTCATGATTTAGAATACTGACTAATCTTGTAAAGACTATGAAACCTCATAGAATGTGCTCGTTTTCCAAAAAAGTGCATAAGACTCGTCTATGCTATTGAACATTTATGTGTTGTTTAATTTGTTTCGGATATTATTATTACTCGCGCGGCACCGGTTCAAGTTCGATAATGAATCAGTGAAAATGGTTATCCGGGCCTTGTTTGATCTTCTATATGTTTGATGATCAGGTTTATTAGGAGGTGGAACAATGATGTGAACACGAAAACCTTTTGGAAAGCAACTCAATTACACGTCAAAGCGTGAGGCATGCAAGGCAAATATTAGTTGAGCATTTGACCCATATTGTGTCATATAATATTCGTTATATTTGGGTGACGCGTGAGACCAGTAAAATATCAGCCAGCTTACGTCAAGTTTTTGCATCATTTTTACCCGATTAATATTATTAATTTTCAAGATTGTACGTCCATCGTTGTGCTTTTTATTTACGGCTTATTTGCTTCAATAAGGTGAGGCGGATTTGATTTGCTAACTAATGATATTTACACGTAATGAACTTCTCCTTGTCAATTATGAGATCATAAATTTTTATTGAATGTTTCTAGATAGAAATGTTTATGATAAATGCGAGCGATTCTGGTGCCTTTACGAATTTTAAAAGTTGGAAGTGTTGGCCTTGCTATGGGCCGCACAAATACATGTAGAAGAGGGCAATTATTACTTCTCGTCTTCAATTCGATATGATGGGTTTTTTTTATGAAAAATATGTGTTTATATATGTATTGATTTCATGAACCAAAAAACCGTGGACGGAGGGCCAATAGCATTGAATGAAGTGGGGAAGAGCCCAATTTTCTAAGGCCACAAGCACTACTAATAAAGCTCAATCATAAATCATATATATATATATATATGTATGTATGTATGTATACAACTATAAGATATGCATGTAAGTGCATGTACCCGCCCTAATTAAACTTCTTTTCTTATCTTGAAATATGACGTGGATTCGTTGAGTGATTAGATTTTATGAATAGGGTGAAATTAAGGAACGAACCTGCACGGGACTCATTTGATCGGTTCTATGCTTTGCTAAGGGAAATAAGGAGATCGGCTTGTTATTTACGAAGTCAGGTACGCAGACTTACATGTTCAATGTTTCACATCAAAAATTAATGTGAAATGATGGCGATGATAGACTTGGAATGAAAAGAAAATTGTAAAACTTTTAAATTACGTAATAGACCTCGAAAATTTTTCGAAAATATCTACTCGTGTGGATGTTTACCCAAAAAACGAGATGAGAAGAGCTGGGAATTAGAATAATCATATGGTCGGGAGTCAGTTGCAGTTTTCCTCACCGACAGGATAAAGAAATCCTCTTCCCGTACGAAGAACAATCTAAAATTGCTGACAACATCTCTTACATAATAACGACGTTTATATTCAACGGAATAATCGTGCGACAAAACAAAACAATTGGCCTGGTCAAATCCTGCAAAATGATTCCATCTTTCCGAAAGTGGAATCAATATATATTACAAATAAATTTTCTTTTTCGGTGATAAGTAAATATTACAAATAATTGAATTGGTCGTAGCGTGCAATTCTTTTTTTTTTTTGGTGAGAAACGGGGCTGAAGCCTAGACTCTAATTTCGTTCGGCCGGACGGTGTGCCGACCCATCAATGTGTGAATATGTCATGTTTTCATTGTTCGCATGTAATTCTAGATCCGGATTCCTCGGCTTGTTCGTTTCCACTTGTTTTGTTTGATTTCCTCTACAGAGAACAGATATAGATCGATAAGGCTGGAAAAGACTCGATAAAGACATGATCGACAAGTATTGGTAAATCTTGAACTTCATTCGACCTTCCTATCGACATAAGATCGACCAATGTAGCAATTCACAGGGCTTCCTTACCAGCAAATGAGCAATGCTATTTTGCTGCTTGTTGAAGTAAGAATTTATTCTTGCTAGTCGACTGCCTATGCAATTCTCCGTCGACAGTATTCGCTCAACTACAGAAGCTATATACATACTTTCCTGAGTTGAAGAATTCAAGTGACCCGAAAAAAGGACATAGAAGGATAAAAGCAAACCGCGTGCACGTTCTTGACCTTGGTATTCATTTCTTCGCGGTTCCCAGTTCCAACCCCTGGAGGTTCAGTAGCAGATCCTCGGAGCTTAAGAAGACACTGTTGTTCGAATTCGAGATGGTGTTTGCTATCTCTCTCGAGGCTTCGATCTTCCTCAAGGTGATGAATGCAGGGTTCTTGGCAATAGCTTGGCCAATCAGCTGGGCACTCGTTGCCTCTCCCTATATAAACACGAGAAGATCAATCCGTCGAACAACGGATTTCCCAAAAACATAAGTAAATCTAATGGCAAGTAATGAATAGTTGGTTATCTTCCAGACCTGAGCTCTGATGATTGCGCTCTTCTTGTCTTGCTCAGCCTTCTCCACGACAAACTTGGCCCTCTCAGCTTCTTGTGCAGCGACTTGCTTGGCCTCGATTGCAGCAGTGAACTCCCTCCCAAAGGTTAGGCTCTTGATCGACACGTCGTCCACAGCAATATTGAAGGTAGCTGCTCTCTCTGTCAATACCTTCCTTATTTCTCGACTGACATTCTGTAATGGGCGAAGGAAAGACCGGCTTAGCAGCAAAGCGGGAGATTCATCTGAAGTTGCTATAAACAATGACTGAAGCATGAAACTATTGATGGAACATAGACAGAGGGCATGCCTCTCTCTGTGTCAGCAGCTGACTCGCATTATATTGCGCAACCACGGCTTTCAAGGTTTCGTGAATAATTGATGGCAGCACCCTTTCCTCGTAATCTTTACCCAGAGTCCGGTAAATGGTAGGGAGCTGGTCGGGCACAGGACGTGTCAAAACACGAAGTCCAATTCTAACCTACAAAATGGAACAAAAAAATAGAACAATCTACATCAACTCATATATATATACACATATGCACAGACATGTATAAAGACCTATTTGACGGCGAAAAATTAAACCAAAAGATCTTTAAGCACTTCTCTGAGGATGCCATTGAAAAGAATAAGTTACCATCTGAAGGTCATGACTCCCCGAAGTACTCTCGATCTCTTCAGGTCGAGCACGGACATCGTAGATGACCGGCCTCTCAAACCAGGGGATCATTAGGTGTGTCCCTTCAGGATAAACCTGCAATTATAGTTTAACAATAAATAAAAACGGCTGATAACAGATGGATGGCCATATCCAAATTCTGAACCGACAGTAGAAGATAGATGACCTTGTCTTTAATGCCAGTGATACGATTGAACACAATGGCTCGATGCCCTCCCTCAACATTGTACAGACTGTTTCCAACTGCATACAAGCTGAGACCGCCTACGACTCCCAATGTGAGCAAAGCTGAAGAAGCCCCACCCGGTACATTAGGAACTTTGGCGTTCTTGAAATTCATAGCCCTATAAACAGAGAAGAATCTGATGACCATCTTTAAACATTCTGAAAAACTTAGCACTAAACAATAATTTCCGGAATGACTGCAGTCAGGCTACAAGCAAGGAAAACAGAGAAAAGACAGTATTTGAGCCTGATGGAGCAGGTCTAGTCCCCAGTCATCGGCGGTAGTTATAGACAAACTGAAATAGAAACGCTCTGCAACAAATCACCCAGCCAAATTTAATTATAACTCAAGCGGAAAACGGTCGAAAAGTAAACCGAAAGCCACTATGAAAGTAGCACGATTACCTGATTAGTGCTAGAAAGTCTCCATCGCAATGCTAATTCAGTAATCACAAGCGAAATTTTTAGCAAGCACGGACGTCTTATTTCACGCACAAACTAGTTACCAGTGAGCCTCGAAACACTAAAGTTGCAGCTTGTGCAAAATCCTCTGGGCTTATGGATTTGCAATATCACCAAACATTCCGAAATATACTCCAAAACACTAAAAGCATATACCATAACGATGTTCCCAGACATGTCGGCTCTTCGTCTACATGATTTACAAGATTATACGGGAAATCAAGAATGCTAGTATAAAAGCGAAAAAGCGGATGACAGTCCAGCATTATCCATTGCCGAATTACAAATCATGGTATGACACAAGAATCGATAAGATAACATCATACCCAACTAGAACTTAAAGATCAGCATGAGCATGACGAGAGCTCTTGGACTTACCCGATCAATCAAAGAAATCGAACCAGAGAAAGCTATTACTGCTTAGGCCACAAGCAAACGAGAGAGAGAGAGTGAGAGTGACAGACGCTGAGGTTTTTTTGGGTTTTAAAGAATAAAAATGATTTTCTTGAGAGAAAAGCCAGCTTGGAGGTTCCCTCGGGTTTGGCGGCCCATATTAGACTTTACAATGGGCTCGGCCCATTATGATAACAATAATCTTGATGTATCGACTTCTGTGAGTTGTGAGCTGTGACCATTTTTTTTTTTCAGTGAAATCAAGAAGTGTTTTCATCTCGACCTATTGATCCGAGATTAATTTTTACTCGTGTGTCAACTTCTCCTAATCACAAGTCCGACACATGACGACATCGACTTTGATGTCCATGTGTCGTGTTGGCCAAATTCCTCATGGGGCTAATACCCAGATTAGATTCGAATATACGAATCACTATAAAACTTCTATTGCAGATAACGAAATATATACACAATCAGAGAGAAGGTCGCGCTCTTCTATGTATTTTCTTGCAGACAATTATGGCAAGACAAGTTCTATTTACAAAGAGGAGAGAATTCATGTGAGTCGACCTTATGTTTGTTCTACAAACTTTAGGAAAGGCAACCTACCCACAATGTGCGGGTAACTTCATTATATAACATTGAATGGAGTTTTGACAAGAGAGGAATTATGAAGACCAAATCCTGTGAGGACATCATCAATGTACTTTTGTTGGGATAGGAATAGGGAAGTAGAGGTTCAAGTTGCCTGAACCCCCAGGAAAAAAAAAAAAAGTGTAATGGGCCGAGATCTTTCACTGCGAACTCCCTTGAAAAGACAATGGTGAAATGGGATAAAAGTGAAGGTGAGCTCCTAGTAATAATAATGTCATCAACATATAAGAGGAGCAAAATAATGTGTGGACTGTCACGATATATGAATAAGGAAGTACCAATCTGACTGGAGTAAAATCTGTTAGAGGAGAGAAATTAGCTAAATGGAGAGAACCAGGCATACGGAGCTTGTTTCAGACCATCAAGGGACTTATGTAATAGATAGACATGATTAGGAAAACGTGGATGGACAAAAGAAGGGGGTTGACGCATGTATACCTCTTCAGATTGATAACCATGTAAGAAAGAATGCATTTTTCATGTCTAATTGATGAATGTCCCAACCCATGGATAAACCAATGGAAAGAACGAGTCGAATAGTGAAGGGTCTTACTACTAGGCTGAAGGTCTCATTGTAATCGATCCCCCGTTGCTGCCGAAAGCCTTGTGCAACTAATCGAGCCTTGTATCGCTCGATGGTTTCGTTAGATCGATACTTGATGCGATACTTCCAGGTGCTCTCCACAGTGATCATACGTGGATTGGATGGTACCAATGTCCTAGTGTGGCTCTGCAGGAGAGCATCCTCGGGCCATTGCTTGGTGCCATTGGTCCTTATTTGCCTGGGAATAACAGGTGGGTTCGGCAACTGATGATTATGTGGATGCATGCAAACTAAGTTTATTGGTTTTCTTTGTGATTCCTGATTTTGATCTTGTGGTCACGGGATGCAATGCGGCTGTCCTAGTCATGGATGCACGAGGATTTGATGCATTATTAATTTGAGAGGAAGGTGCAGAATCTGGAGCATCGGATGGGCCTTCAGGTGCCGCGTTTGCTGGTTGCAATTCGGGGGTAGTGTTTGTGGGCTGCGATTCAAAGCAGCCCGTGAGGGGATGGGCTCAGTGACTGAATTGGGCTGAGCAGTCGGAGGCTCAGAAGGCCCATCAGATTATTCCAGCGTGTTGGACCGCCCACTGTCTGCCTGTCCAGTATTTTTGGCTGAGTCATGCGGAGCCCCATTATTCAGAACAGCTTCGGATTGCACGGAAACAGCCGGTGAGATTTCCAGATTAGATGGCAAAATAATAGATCGGGAGTTTGATGGATTCAATGCATATGATCTCCTAATTAGTGTCTGAGAGGGGAAAGAATATTCATCAAAACGAACATGACGGGATATGTAAACCCTACCAATTTTCAGCTCAAGACATCTGTACCCCTTATAATTAGGTGCATACCTAAGTAACACACAGTTCTTGGAACGTGCTTCTAATTTATGTGAGGTATAAGGTGTAAGATTAGGGAAGCAAGCAGAACCAAATACACGAAGCATTGAGTAATCCGGAGATTTTCCGTGTAGTTTTTCAAAAGGACTTGGTCCTTGTAAAACCGAGGACGGTAGACGGTTAATGAGATAAACTGATGCGGGTGCGGCATCAACCCAAAGTTTATGTGGCAATTCACTTTGTAATAAGGGTTCAACCGATTCAATGATATGTTGATGTTTTCTTTCTGCGACCCCATTTTGTTATGAGGTATGCGGGCAAGACATTCATAATGAGATTCCGGAGTCTTGAAACAATTTTAAAAATTTTGAATTATGAAACTCTTTACCTCCATCACATTGAAAATATCGGATATTCTTTCGAAGTGTGTTTTCAACATGATTTTTAAATGCGCAGAATACTAGGAAAATTTGTAAAGCTGCGTACACTGAATACCTGAGTGTCCCGGGGAATTGCACAATGGACAGACTATTACCAGATCCTGAACCCGTGGCTACATCACTGAAATATGAAGATGCATGATTAACAGACCTTACCAAGCCAGGAGCATTAGTTATATGGTTTTGTTTTTGGGCGTGTCCACCACGACCATGACCAGGATTACCATGAGTACTCTGGTTTCCAATTTTAACCCGTCCCCATGCATTTTGCAGGTTGCCTCCGCCACCTCGGCCTGCATGGCCTCCTCCTCGGTTCTGCTGGTAGCCTCCGTTGTTGTAGCCATGGTTGCCTCCGCAATTTCCTCCTGAATGGCCTCCTGGCTGAGTCTGTACATGGAAGGCAGTGTTGGCACGGGCGTTTGGAGTCAGCGTTTTTAGCTGCTGGAGGCGAGATTCATGGTGCATCAGCTTGGTGCACAGCTGCTCGAATGTAAGAGGTTCTCGCCCATTGGAGAATGTGGTGGTGAGGGACATATCCTCCGGTGGAAACCCGAGAAGGGCATATGCAATCATGTCCTCGGTGTTTAGAGGAGAACCTGCAGCTCGCAATTGATCAGAAAACACTTTGATTGCCCTGAGATAATCATCAACAGTGGCGTGATCAGTGAGTTTATTATTAAGAAGGGACATGCGCATGTCCATGGTGCGAGTCCTGGAACTATCAATATATCTGTTGTGGAGAGCATCCCACACAGCCTTGGAGGTCTGCAAATCATGGACCTCCTCAAGGAGTGACTCGGAGAGAGTGGCCAAGAGCCATGACTTGATGTGATCGTCGGTGCGAAGCCATCGAGCAAGGGCTGGATCCCCTTCTGCAGGTTGAGTGACATGACCCTCGACGTAGCCGAGAAGGTCATGCGATCGGAGGAATGTGGAGAACAAAGATCTCCACACGGTGTAGTTGTTCTGGTTGAGTTGCCCCGGTATGAGGTGGTTTATTATTTAGGGTAGTAATGGAATTCGTGAGGGCTGGAGGAGAAATAGGAAGGGCAGCCGAATCAGAGAAGGTAACGGGAGTTGGGTTGGGAGTGTTATTCTCCCTTGAGATGCTTGAATTTTGTTGTGAAGCCATGGGGAAATTTTCTGCAGTGGTGGAGGAGAGAGGCAGGCGTGAGACTTCTGCAGATTTCTGAGGACGGCTGAAGGTGGAAGAGAAAGGCAACCTACCCACAATGAGTGGGTGACTTCATTATACAATATTGAATGGTACAAATATAAAAGGAAGTTACAAATATTGTTCCCCAATAACATATTCTAACCATAGATACAATATGCACTAATATTTGTAAAGTCAAATGATTAAGTAGCTACTAGCTGTGACATATAATTTCCGCCGGTGTACTTTGATATCCGGAAGCCCAATAAGTTTTGGCTAATCCAGTTCGAGCGAGATCGACCTATTCAAGGGGTAAATCTCATGAATTTTTTCAATTCACAAGTCCCGAACCTCAAATCTTATTTAAAAGAAATAAGTGTCGAACTGTTCGAACAAATCCATGTTGGTTAGGACGTATATTTTTGAACTTCTTTCTTCCATTAGGCAGATATATAATCTTATTTTAGGGTTTACCACAAGCAAATTACTATGAACACACGTCAATGTATGCATGCGTATATTGTAAATTTTTGTATTAGCTATAGATCTCTCAAAAAATAAAATATACTAATATAAAAGACAAATTAATTGCAATGCCCAAGTTTGCAAGTGGACGTTGGCACAAAAAAATTATAAAGTTATTTCTTTTGACTTCATCTAATCGGCTGGTAAAGTGGATGCGTATAAATATTAATAATAACTTCTATATATTAAACAACATATAAAACAATTCGACTAATATTTTATTTTATATTGTCATTTATATATTTCATCATCACCAACTCTTCCAGTAACCATGTGATCTGCCTTGGATCTGAGATGGCATTTTCTGTCCGCAGTCAAATTGACTACGGGCAATCTCAATGTTAAAAAAATTAATTATGAAGTGATCGATGAGCATTTGACTACGTGCAATCTCAATGTTTAAAAAATTAATTATGAAGTGATCGATGAGCATTTGGCGTTAAGTCTAACCATCGTTCAAATTCCACTGGACGTTGAAAATTTCAGTCGGTAATAGATTGAACTTAATCTTGGGTCAAAATTACCATGAAAATCTGTAATTAGCCCTTGAAGAATAAGACCGAGCTACGAGAATAACTAAAGCAGAAAGTCGATTCTCATGTAGAACTAATAATTGGTATATATGTTCACAAGATCCACAATTGACTGCTCGTGGAATATGTTAATCTACCTTGCAATTATATATGCAAGAATTTACGGACAAAGCTTATACTAATTAAATCTATATAGACTAATCGTAATATAAATACGCAGTTGATTGATAGTTATCACAGAACAGTCATAAATGATGAAATACATGTGCTGGATCTTATTAGGTTGCTAATTTTTAAAAGAAATAAAATTATTTAAGCAGCATGTTGCACAATTGCATAAATGTAACAAATTGAATTCGATTGGGCCAAAAAGAAAAACGAAAGATACAAATGAAGAAAATGACATGAATGCACGTACTCTTCTCATCAAACAGCTTTCCTCATCACATCGTCAAGCAATCAATGAAAACCACTCACTCACTATCTGATGATCAGTTCTCTCATTACAAGAGAGTCCCCATGCAGATAGCCACGATGCCAACAACCATACCGGACCACAGGTTCATCTGGCTCGCTCCGGAGTCGCTGTTGTCTGAGGAAGTCGGCCCCTTGGCTGAGGTCGTAGAGTTTGAGTCGTTGGACTTCGTTGCTGGTGCTGGAGGAGAATTCGAGGGAGCCGAGGCCTCGAACAGCTCTGCCGGCAGCAAGACCTTGTCCACTTGGTAGACAGCTAAGGGCATCTGTTGGTACAAGGCGTTGTTGACCTGTGTATTGACGAGGCCGGATGAGACATTGACCTGGTTGGTGTTGGCCTGGCCCGTGAAGTTGAGCCCATAGTTGGCCTGCGTCCGCACGGGGTTGCTCACCGTGACGAGGGACTGGAGGGTGTAGTACTTCGGGAGCACGTGGTAAAGGAGGAGCTGGACCTGCTTCTCCGTGGAGAGGTCATTGAGGGTGCCGGACTTGAGGTTGTTGAAAGCATTGTCCGTGGGGGCGAACACGGTGAGCCCCTCACTGGAGGTGTTGAGCTGGTTCTCGATCTGCTTCGCGACCTGTGTCTCGACTGTCATCAGGTGGATGAGTGTCTTGAACTGGCCCCCCTTGTCTAGGATCCCGGTGAAGTTCACGGGACCTGATGGAGCCGGGGCTGGGGCCGAAGGAGACTGAGCTAGGGTTTGGGAGGGAGCGAGGAGGAGGAGGATGGAGCAAATGAGGGCAAGGAGAATGAATTGGGAAGAAGCCATTTTGTGAGATGGTGCAATAGAGGAAAGAGTGTTTTGGCTTAGAAGAATTGGAAGGAATGTGATGGGGAATTTATGGGATAAGAAGGGTACTGTGGGTAACGACTTTAGTGGCATAATTTCTTAGCAAAAATATAAAAAGAAAAGAAAAACAAAGTTTTGTTGGCATGAGCTGGCTATCTACATGCTCGGATCAAGACAATCCCACCAAACAAATTAGTAGAAGCCCACTAAAGGAAATAAATAAATAACACCCTCTGTATCGGGAAGACTTTACCTTCAATACAAGAGTTCAGTATTATAGAAAGTATTTCGTAATCATGAATAAGGCAGTATTTTGGTAAGGATTTGTCACAGTTAATAAGCCGAAGGTACCTGATGATTTCATTCGAAACGGAATAAAGTATGTTACGGTTTTTACATTATGAAACTTCATTGTCATTTTTAATATTTCATCTCGTATACTATAAGAAAAACGGGGTTCAGTGACGAAAGTTTGTGACGGACGAGATCCGTCACACAATTGATTTGCGACGGACTAGTCACATAACTGTGACGGATCTGTGACAGATTAGTTACGGAAAAAAAACCTCACGGACAGTGATGGATCTGTGATCGAAATGTCCGACGCAGAAAAAATCCGTCATTGAGCCTTCAGTGATGGAAATTTGAGCATCAGTGATGGAAATTTCCATCCCTGAAGCCCGTTTTTCTTGTGGTGGTAAGTATTAGGGAAAATGTCAAATTTGGTCCTCAACCTTTAGCTATTTTTTATCTTAGTCCTAAACCTTTTCTTTGGCTGGATTTCGTCCTCAATCTTTTTCGCGATGTATGAGTTTAGTCCTTCCATCCAAAATTTCGTCCATTTTCCCTGACATGTATATTTGTCAAATGAGAGTGCGCCACGTGTATGACAGATCACTGCTACTCTAAACTGGTTGTTATAGAGTAAATATGATTCTTTTTTTAATCAGATCTGTAAATCGGACTAAGATATTTCCGGTTCTTTTAGGATTTCAGTCATGGCTTCTTTTTCATCGTCTCACGCACCAACAAATGGTTGGAATTCTAAAAGAACGGAAAATATCTTAGTTCGGTTTACGGATCCGATTAAAAAAAGAATCGGATTTACTCTATAACAGGTTTAGAGTAGCAGTGATCTATCGCGCACATGGCACACTCTCATTTGACGAATATACATGTCAGGGAAAATTGAAGGAATTTTGGACCGAAGGACTGAACTCATACCGTGCGGAAAAGATTGATGATGAAATTCAGCCAAAGAAAAGGTTTAGGACTATGATAGAAAACTAGCTAAAGGTTGAGGACCAAATTTGACCTTTTCCTTAAGTATTAATATCGGAGAAAGATTTTTGGATAAATGAATTCTCAAGCAAGATTTTAACTTGCAATAGTTCTTTTGATTTGTTTATATCGATAAATTAGTAATATTTCGAATAGGATGGGAGCAAGGGCAAGTACTTTTTGAGCTAAGAGTTTTGTTGAATGATGAAGGAGATGTGGCAGGGTGTAATGTTCTCACTGCTATGGGCTTTCGATAGCATTCTCCATGTGACATAGATATAATATACAGACAGGGTGCCAAGTTGACATCATTATCTCTCTCTCTTTCTCTCTCTCTCTCTCTCTCTACCAATCCCTGTCTGTTATTCTGTAGTTGGGATGCCAATTTCTACATAAAATATAGAATATATATGTATAATAGAGATAACTAATATCGGGAAAATTGACAAAATAGAAAAAAGAAAAATGGAAGCTAGCTAGCTCTTCCCAATAGCTCAGAGTTACTGCAATTGTGAGTTTTTAAAATCAATGTAAAAATTTATGGGAATGTGTGCATATATCCACGCACACATGCTATAACTAGTATGTTTCCAAAATATTGATTAAACGTAGAGTTCATTTGAGAATATAGAGGGAGGTCCTATATAAACTTTTTCAGTATTTCTTTAGACAAAATTCAGATTTGATCCAATTTACTTTAAATAACAAATGGAGACGAATGGGAGTATACATAATTGAGCCACTCATTCCAGAAATGAGGTAAATTATTTTTTTAGGGGAAAAAAATTAAAAAGGTTTCTCTTTCCTACTTAAGATTTTTTTGTTTTGTTAGTGTATATGAGTTCATACAACTTGAACTTAAACATTATCTTATAATTACTTCTCTTTCAATAAAAAGTCTACTAATTTTGGATATACTGTTAATTTTACAAATTTTTTTCAGTGACAAAATTATAAGAAAGATTATTTTCGCGATTTTAGTGATGTATCGTTTTGTTTCCCTCCCCTTCCCTACTATCCCTTTCTCTTGCTCAATGAGAACCACAAAATAATGCAAAAACTACGTATATTGGGGGCTACTGGGCATATACAGAACTAGTTGGAACCTAATAATTAAGGTAGAGTTCAAGTAACTCCAATTGAAAATATGAAACAATCAGGATAGTAATTTAAGAAATCGATGAAAATAAGTTTCGATTTTGGTTCCAACATACAAAGTACTCACGGAACCGGTACCTAGGACCTATATATATATATATTTAAATTATTTTACATTTATATAATCCTCTATGTGCGATGTTATTAGCTACATAATAATAAGGAGAGTTTATTTGCTCTGTCTACTAAGGAAAGCTACCTCATCATTTTTTTTTACTAAATAGCTATATTTCTTTTAGTTGCTTATTTACTTTGTTTACTGCATAATCATAAGGATAGCTACTTAATCATTTAGTTTTATGGACAGATGGATGGCCGGGATCCGATTAATCTATGTCGACATTTATCTATTTTGCATGATTGTGAATGAGATCTTTTCAATTTTATTTATTGTGTTTAAAGAGAAAAAATAAAATAAAAAGTTACAGGTTCCAACAGAATACCCGTAACCTGTAGTATAATTCAAATTTCAGATAGGCTCTGGTTCCAAGTTTGAACAGGGTAAGGTCATGTTTCAAAATTTTGAAACTTGTCTCTTACAGAGTACGGTTCGAATACTATAAAAAAAAAGGGGTATCGGGACCCGCGTGCCCCTAGCGTATATGGTACATGCGGAGAAAACTCAGACCATATATGCTAGCTTGGGGCATAGTAAAAAATGCACACAGCCTGCACCACCATAAATGGTCAATTACGAAGAAGGATGTCATTAATGTCTTGGAAGTAAAGTTTCACGAGGAGATCATCACGAGAGAACTTAAGAATATACCGATGTTGAAAAGTTCTGTACGAGACTCCGAAGAACTCCAATTCCGATTGCTAATTCCATGTAACGTACATTTTTTTTAAAATGATGAACTATAGATATATATAAGCCTTAGCAGCTAACCTTGTATTCAAAGGTTATTAACATCCAAATCATTCATGAGAGAGACCAATCAACAACCATGAACTTTCATCAGATTATCCTTTTGGATGAATTAAAAATTATTTTACCTTACCCACCTCTCTTTGTTGGTCGGACATATATACATGTACATAGACATATAATATGTATAAACACATTTTGTTTAACAATTAATTACCCATTGTAGTGACAATTTTTTGTTTTTTTGTTTTTGGAAAATAAAGTATGCGATATTCCAAACAGACTAGAGCTTGCTGGAATTGGAAACAGAAATAACTTAGCACGATCAAATTATCATCATAACTTTTTATTTTTATCAATCGAACTTAAAATTGAACTTAGAGAATAACTTAGTGCCCAGCCGGCCGGTTGATCGGACCTAGTGTGGCCAAATGCTGTAAAGTCAGTTACCAGTCCATCATAAGTCTATATATATTGGTGCAATCGATCCAATCCATTTTTTTTTTCCTTATGATGGAAATAATCACTAGATTTCAAACACTTTATCGATTAAGTTCTATCAAGCGCGACCATGGTGCTCATTGAACGAGCCCGATGGATTCGATCAAGACAGCGTCGTGAAAGGGGTATCCGTGTGCTCGTACACTCGAAGCGTTATGGGCATCAAAAGCCCAAGTTGGGCCTGCATGTTACGGATCGAATTTCATACTGAACCGAAACAACAGATCTGCTTAGTCCATTAGCTTGTCTAACAACCCAACTGCAAACAGCCCATTAGCCTCTCCAATCTTCATTTGCTTTTGTCATTGGATTACGTATATCTTTTCACATGATCGCGAGGTGTCCTCAAAATTGAGATTAATCCTCCATTCTTCGTAGATTTGCCTTGATAATGAAATAAGTACTTAAATATCGAACTCCGGTATTGCAGATGAAATTTATGGAGCGAGAGATGGATCATGTCTCATGATTATATATATATATATATATAGGTAAATTTTTAACGGAAGCGGAAGAGAGAAGCAATTAGGAGCAGCCAATCAGAGCTCACCAGGTCAGCATCCTGTCGGGGGCTCTCTTAAGTCTGCGCGCACAAAACCACAGGCAAATCTGAATGAAAAACCATTTGTTGTTTTGTCATTTGTGCCCCCCAAACTGTCGAACTTTGTGCAAAACAGCCCACAGACAGTCGCATCAAATCAAATCAAATCAGTCTCAATAATTCCCAACAAAGGTTGTTCCTTCTGCTTCTTCTTCCGTCCTACCGTCCCACCGTCCCACCGTCCCAAAGAAGAAGATCCCGATCTCGAGTTAGCTTTAGCTCACCCCTTCTCTCTCTCTCTCTCTCTCTACTCTTCCCGGCGGCGGCGACGACGGCGGTGGTAACGGTGGTGGATGGCAAGAACGAATAAGTACACATCCATCAACTTCAACGACATCTACGAGAAGCAGCTCTCGTCCTCCGCCATCAAATCCGGCTCCTCCCGGCCTTCCACCGCCCCTTCCTCCTCCTCCTCCTCCTCCCCTTACGCCAGTCTGTCCTCCCATAATGCCGCTGCCTCCAATTACAAGTCCCACCTCACTCAAGGCCGCATGCTCGTCCTGAGCCGTCCCGCCCCCAAGCCGATCGCCGTCGCCCCTCCGCCCTCCTCCCCTCTCCCCGTCCCCGATCAGCCTCGCGACGAGCCGGACGCAGACCCCATTTCCCTCCGGCCCCTCGGTCGAACGGGTGCCGGTTCTCCCCTCCCCTGTCCGGTCCCTGTCCTGGAGAGGGACAAAGAGGTGGTGTCCTCCCTGACCTCGCCGAAGCCCGACAAGTTCGTCCCCCCGCACCTGAGGCCGGGCTTCACGGGGAGGGAGGAGAGGCCCGAGGTGCCGAAGCAGGCCGCGCCCCGGGGCAGAGAGCGAGAGCCCGTCCACAGGCAGCAGCAGCAGCAGCAGGGGCCTTACGGATCACCATCTCCCGGGCGGTATGGGGAGGACCAGATGGGTCGGCCGAAATCCGGCGGCTATGATAGGATGATGAGAGATGGCGAGTCAGATCTGAGTCGGGGCAGCTCGTTCGGCACCCGGCCGAGTTCCAGAGGATGGTATGATCCCTTGCAGCTCATAACTGCCAAAACTATTACTTACGATTCATTTGTTATCATTTCATCAGCGAATCGATGTTATTGATTGTCGGATTAGTTTCCTAGCTTTCTCAGTGATTACAGATTCTACGATATAAATTTGGCAGATAAAAATTGGATTTTTGGGGCTATTAAGGGTTATCGGTATTACGTTGTTAACGGTGATGGTCCATTTAATTGCAAGAATATCCGCTTTGCGGATAGTTGCTTTCGGGAAATGTCGGGTTCATATGTAAAGATGCTTCCTTTACTGCTACTACAGCAATGATGTACGTTAAGGTCATGCACACAGTTTCTAAGTCGTAAGCGATTGATTTCCCAAGAAACACTGCGGCCTTCTCTCAATCCGCCTATTTGCTTGTTCTCGTCAGTGTCCATTTTTTTGGTTTTAACTTCCTTGTCGGTATTGGTTCCTTTATGTTTTAGCTTTTGTGTCCTGCTTTAAGGAGATTGGATTTGCAAAGCATGAGCTTGAAGGTTGTTCGGGTAATTCATTTGGATTAAGAGAGAAGCTCTATTGATTGACCAATGTTAGGTCCTTTTAGGCTGCCTTCGGATAAGAGGGATGTGAAATATGTGCATTTTTCTCCACCCTCCTTTGACAGTTTTGCTGGTAGGCACTACAGGGTGATATCTTGAGTCAAGGGGCATACTAAGATTACTAAATACTCCTTTCCTTTTCACTAGTTTACTGTTATCATCGACGGAACAAGGAGCATTTTTGTCTCATTCCTTTCCTCCTCTTTTCTTTTTCCTTTTTTTTCCCCTCTTTTTTTTGCCCTTACGGAGAAGCATCTGAACACAGTGCTGACTTGGGATATGATAAACAATTGAGGTCAAGGACATACTATCGATGCTCAGCCAGTGTGAATTTCACAAGACAATGCAGGCAACGGCGGAGTAATCCATTCTCGTGGCGCTTTTCCTGCTTAGTATTACATATTGATGGAGCAATGTCTCGTTGGAAACGCACAAACATGGAAAAGATCTGATTTTCCATTCCATCACCATCTTCACTCAATACCACGTGACCCAATATATGTTTCTTTTTGATTCGTGGGAGTGGTGGGCTACTAGCTTCACCGTTTTCTTCTTTCCAAACCTATGGAACGAATTCCGACTTCTGATGAAGATAGTGTATTGCAGTTTCTAGTTCATCAGATCAAGAACATTTTTACAAGTGTTAAATTTGACTGAAAAGTTCTTGCCTTTTGTCCCGAACAATTCTGCACTTGGTAACAATATGACACGTATCCCCAGAAATTTGAGCGTCTATCCCTGATGTTTCATTAACTTATGATTCATGCTTGCTGTAGTATAACAAGATTGAGGTTATTCTGTCCGCGCATTTATTGTAATGGAAACTAAACTTGGAAATAACACTTTATGTGTACAATGTTTTCTTGCAGATGCTTTATTTTCAGTGCACAGATGAGGAAAGTTAGTTGAGCAAGTAATGGATAAATCTGCCAAAATCGTTCTTCTCCCTCAGGAACTGCAATTTTGGTTTCACTTCAGCAGACTTAACACACAAGGAATGGAGTAAAGCAATAAGCGTTTCGGTTTAACCTTTGTTGACAGGATTACCTATTGTTAACTGCTCAGATTGTTCTTTCAAAGAGAGAAAATGCTCCAGCACTCAACCCTCTCCACTGCTGCATCCTTGTCTCCTCCAACACGAGAGGCAGGGGGAGCTGCACCTGAAATGTAGAATTTACTTGTTATCCGTCTTCTTCGATTTTCAACAAATGCTTGTGTCAATTCCTGATGACGCCTCTCTGGTTGTTGTATTTCGCTTCATTAGAACTCGAGAGATTTGTGTATGTACTTACACAATTGCATGCAGAAAGGTTGAATTTGTCGCCTCCGCTAAATCTCCTAATGTTCTGCGTGTAGTGCTTGATGAAAGGTTCGGATTTTGTAATTCCTATTTGAATAGAGCATTGAGCTCAGGGACGTCATCGCTCATAGTGTACTAGAAGGAAGGAAGGACAGCGACGACCATGAAATGATGAAGAAACTGCCAAGTAAAGGAGGATATTTGGAATCAATTGCCCCATTCATTTCAATACACAATAGAAATGCCACAAACATAGCAACAAACACAGCACAAGCTTAAAACAGACATATGAGATAGGTACATATGCCTAGATGTCATAGCTAGACATGTTTATGGATAAACCTCAATGAGACATCTTGGACCAACCAGAGGTGTGATTCCATACTTGCGGAACCCGGCATCGAGAAAGAGCTTAGCCCATTCCTTTTTGCACCTCTCTCTCCCAGTTAAAGTCGCCATCATCATCATGTCAAATAAGAGGCCCATTTCACTACACGCCTCGTCCTCTTGGTCATCCAACACTACATCGATTACAATCACCTTTCCTCCATCCTTGCCATTGCTTGTGACTGCGTTCTTGCATCGCTTTAATATCTTCACGCCCTCTTCGTCATTCCAGTCGTGCAGTATCCACTGCAGAAACCACATCAATTTATTTGCACTAATGGTGAATGCTGCAGTTATAAACCTCAATGAGTTTAACACACAGCTGCAAAACTCAGTGAGGACTCAGCTTCCCCTGGATATAAAAACCGTCAAGGCTATGGTTATGCTATCATTATGGTCTACAGCTGCTACACTTACGGATCCATGCGGACAGTCCGGTTTGCGTAATACCAAAGTTTGTAGAAGAAACAATGTCGAAAAGTCTATTCTCCATGTCCGACAAGAAGAAAAACGCAAGGAAAAATATAATACCTTGAGTAGGATGATATCAGCAGGAGGAATAGAGTCGAACATATCTCCAGCCAAAAATTTTAATGTCTTGGTGCCTTCCAGGCCACAGACCACATGAGGAAGGTCGAGCACGGTGACCTCCAAGTGAGGGAACGTGTCAGCAATTTTCCTGGCTAGGAGACCCGTCCCTCCCCCGACATCCACCACAGAGGTGGACTGCTCGAAAGATCTCCTGCATTTGTCCATGATCTCACTCACTACTACTGAAGAGTCGCTCGCCATGCCTTCATTCGTGAGAAGGTTGAAGTCGGGGTCACGAGCGATGTATTCCCAAAATGCCCTCCCATGTTGCATCTCAAAGGGAGTTCCGGAGCTATCACTGTGGAACCACTTGCTCAGGCCATTGAATGGTTGTATAAGAATTGGGTGCACCACGAAGGCCACAAGAGGGTGCATGCTTTTGCTTGAGCGGTCGCCCTTCAGGAGGAGCTGCGATGGAGGGGTGAGAACGTAACCTTCCGGTTTTTCCTCTCCCTTGTCTCTGTTGACACATGGTTGCTCAGTCTGGAGAGCGAAGAAGCCGGAATGAGAGAGCATCCTCATGAGGCGGTGGAGGAACCCAGCCCTAGCCTGGGGGATACCCAAGGCAGAGACCAAGTCGGGGAGAGTCATGGGACGCCCGTGATTGTGGATGACATCCGGGATGCCGAGTTCGACGGCACACTTTAGGGACATGGAGTTTATGTAGCTGAGTATTTGGTTCCACACAAGAACTTGTGCTTGGCATTCCCTCAAGTCACTAGTCTTCTCTCCGTTAGTCAATTCCATGACAACTAACAGGAAGGTCGAGTTTTACGTGCTGTATTGGTTCGTGTGGGTATAAATAGAACACAAATTCCTGTGAATTTTCTTTTTTTAATTTAGTATGATTTAAGCTGAGTGATATTTTTAAGGCTAAGATTACTATTTTGGTCCTTTGGGTCGAGAAAAATAATATTATAACTATAAAATTCTTCTAGTATATAATTTATATTGTGCATTTGACAGATCCTGTTAAAAAATGTGGCTGCCATATTGCTATTCAGTTATACAATATGTATGCCATGTTGGCATTATATTATGTATACTCAAATAGTGGTAGCATTTTGGAATCCTTACTCAGTACATAATACCACATATTATTGTACAAAAAGGTACCGCATGATATTAGTGTCCCATGTAATGTTTTGAGACTATGGTTTTTCTATTAATATAAGTTTCTATTCTTTGTGATACCACATATTATTGTACGAAAAGGTACTAATTTATCATAAGAACATGCATGATAATTTTCAATATATAAGGTTGAATTCGTATTGAATAACTTACTGGATATGTAAACTTATTTTAAAAAATCTTAGCTCCAAAAAACTTACTGTAGAAGTTCATAATTAGATTTGGTCCTCGAAAGATCAGCTTGTCAACAATTTGGTCCCTCAATGAATTTTGCCAACAATTTGGTCATTGAAAGATTAGTTGGCTAACAATTTGGTCCTCGAAAGACCGTTCTGCCAGACAATTTAGTCCCTACGTTAACTGACCGTCCACGCCGTAATGATAATTTGACTTGGAAGTCGATATGGCATATCCTTAACTAACGAGAATTGAAAATTTGATTTTTTAATCCCCAAACCGGATATGAAGTCATTTCAGTTGTCCCACCCCCATCTTTTATAACAGAAACGAGAATCCCAACTAACCATAATCAATCGAGGTGGTCCAACTTGCATGAAACACGTGATGGAGATGTTGATTTAGTCACTCATTCACCGTGTCTTCACAATTTGCAAAGAGATTTTCGAAGTTAGGGTTGAAATGGGGGAAGGAGAATGGCAGGATTTAAAGAGTTAATGGAGTGAAAATGTGAACATCTTTTGGTATGGTGAGAAAATGGAACGACATCGTTCAGTTTCAGTGAGGTGTGAATTTTTTTTTGGGGGGGAGACGAACGACCAAAACGTTGTCATATCGGATTTAGGAATTAAAAATATAAATTTTCAATTGCAGTTAGTTAAGGATGTGCCATATCAACTTCCACGTCAGTTTATCATCACAGCGTCGATGGTCAGTTAACGTCGGGATTAAATTGTCCGCCGGAATGGTCTTTCGAGGACCAAATTGTTGGCCAACTGATCTTTCGAGGACCAAATTGTTGACCAACTAATCTTTCAAGGATCAAATTGTTGGCAAAATTCATTGAGCGACCAAATTGTTGGCAAAATTAATCTTACGAGGACCAAATCTTTGGCCAACTAATCTTTCAAGGATCAAATTGATTGCAAAATTAATTAAGGGACCAAATTGTTGGCAAATTGATCTTTCGAGGATCAAATTGAATGTTTTCTCTAGTTACCATAATCAATTAAAATTAATGAGGTGGTAATTCAGTTGATAACGGACTGACTTTCACAGCAAATAAGGGGGAAAATGTTTTTATTTATAGTCAAAACTCATTTGTGGTAATAGTACTTTGACTATGGATTTGCCAATGCATGATCCTGAAGTCATATTACGTTGGGTAACAAGTCTAGACTCCTAAGTCTTGTTGTAAGATGATACGAAATCATAGCCTACCATGTATATATGTTGTATTTTAGGCATCTTCTGATGCACATTTATGTATTTCCTTTCATGTATCTTTGTACAGTACCTATATAATCATAATACATTCTACTTCACCATTAGTAAGGATTCAGCCACTCTTGTGATTTAAACCTTTATAGTATCAGAGCTTTACCAGGTAACTCTCAATTGGTTGGCTTGCTTTTGCCCATTCTTTTCTCTAACCCGACTACCCCCTCCTTTTCTCGGCACCTATGGCTGACAGTTCTTCCACTAGAACCCTCACTGTTCTTCCCTCTTCCTCCTCAACCTCTATTGTTCATCCCTCATCCATTCCATCCCTACCTGTCAAGCTAAATGGCATGAATTATCTTTATTGGAAAGGCATAATGACTCCACTGCTTCCCACCTATGGATTGCTCGACCATGTCAAAGGAAGAGTCATGACACCGAGCAAGATTGTTACAGAAGCAGATGGAACGACCATACCAAATTATGATTTTCTTAATTGGCAGTCAAGGGACAATTCTACCTTTACTTGCGTGAAGCTAGCAGTCACGGAGGAAATCTGGGTGACCATTCTCTCTGCCACATCGTCTCATGAAGCCTGGACGTCTCTTGCAACTTCAATTCTAGCACAAGAGGACCTGCTCGATCAATAGTGGCACGATTTTAAAAATGGAGCGCGATCAATGGCAAAATTCATCGATTCGGTTAAGGAGCATGCTTTGAGATATGCTCACAAAGACACCTGCTGAAGTTAATCGGTGTATCTTTGCGGGTCTTGGTCCCGATTGGGAGCCCATCGTCCTCGCTCGGTCATAGCGTATGCTCACCCTTAGCACCGAAGAACTCCAATCCCTGCTTGTGGCCACAAAGAGCGTCATCTCTATGCTGCAAAGCAAGGGCTAAAGACGAACTCCTCAGCCTCTGATTCCGCCACTGCTCCTCTCTCTGGAATCCATAGCTTAGCTCCAATTGAGGTCCACTACATAGATTGGCTGCACAACGATGGTGGACGGAACGGTCAAGGGAATTGTGGCAAGGGAAATTGTAGCAACAAAGGAGGGAAGAATAATGGGAAAGATAGCTCCTCAGATTGTAGAGCAATAGTGAATAACAACGGAAACCCTAATGCTGGGTTAGATGAAGGAGGAAATCCATCTTCCAAGTTTAATGTCTACACGGGTCAAATTTATTCGGGTTAGCCCCAAGACCTGCAGTTCTATCCAGGTGGCTTTGTGCCCTTTTCTGCTAAGTTGAATTTGATACTCCATGCTGCCCGCAGTCCAGCTTCTTTCGGCCTAGTTCAAACTCGGTCCAAACCTCCTGTTATTTGCCAAAACTGTAACCAAGCTGGACATACTGCACTATTTTGTCAATTCAGTCAATTCTCTACTACCCAGGATTATCTGACCCATGGGTCCTCTCCAAGACTTTATGATCTTGACTGATATACGGACTCAAGTACTACACACCTCAAACCTATCTAATCTTAGTTTCCATGATGATACTGTGAATTCAGATCATGTTTTTATGGGTGATGGTAAATCTCTCCCAATTCTTGTTTCTAGTTCTTCCACTTTTGAACTATATGAGCGTCCTTTTCACTTGAAGCATATTCTTTATGTCCTTCATATTTCCAAAAACCTCATCCATTTCTAAATTTGCCAAAGATAATACTTGTTTCTTTGAGCTTCACCCTGATTGTTCATTGTGAAAGATATACACATTGGGAGCTTGTGCTTGACCCAGTTAAAGATGGACTCTACTATTTTAATCCGAGGGACAGGCGCACCAACAGTCCTCAGGCTCATCTCTTCTCTGGTTCTAGTGTCTTGTGGCATCAACGCCTTGGTCATTCATCTTTTCCTATTGTTCGTCGTGCATTAAGTCTTTCTTGTCCTCTCAATAATGATCATGTTGATCATGTCTGTTCTGCATGTCAACAAGGGAAAATAATAAACACATCTTTTCTGCCTACTCTTAATAAAACAACCTATTTGTTTGAGCTTGTTCATACTGATATTTGGGGACTCGCTCTGATCATTTTTTATACTGGTCATCATTACTATATTCATTTTCTTGATGACTATAGTAAATTCTCCTAGTTTTATAAGTCTTGTTCTGATGTACTTCATATTTTCTGTGCATTTCGTCTTCAAATCGAGAATTTTTATGAACATTGAATCAAGTATTTTCAGTCAAATGGTGCTAAGGATTTTCTTTTTGCAGATTTTCAATCTGAACTGCATAATAGTGGCATTTTTCATCGACTCAGTGTCCTCACATTCCTCAATAAAATGGTTCAGCCAGGAGAAAACACCGTCACATCATAGACATGGGTCTATTGCTACTTTCTCACTCTTCCACTCCTACCAAATTTTGGGACTATGCCTTTGAAACAACTGTATATCTTGTCAATAGGCTACCTATGAAATCCCTTGGTTTTAAATCTCCCCATGAGGTTCTTCATGGTCAGAGACCTGATTACACTAACTTATGGGTGTTTGGGTGTCTCTATTATCCATATTTATGTCCTTACACTCATCATAAGTTAGAATCTTGATCTCAACCCTGTGTCTTTCTTGGGTATCTCTACCATTATCAAGGGTATCGGTGGTTAAATTCTGTTACTGGTCATATATTCATATCCACTCAATTGTTTTTTATGAACGTTCTTTTCCATTTTGGTCAGGTGTGCCTACATCAGTGGAAGCTGACAAGTTCACTTCTAGCTCCGCTTGTGCTCCAAGTATGTCTCTTCATCCCTCCTCTAGTACTACTAATTATCTTCGGTTCATATTCTGGTTCCACCTTTTATTTCATAGCCATATGAGCCCATTATTTCCACCACTGCACTTTCTGACCTTAAAGTCCTTGCTTCTGAGATTCCTGATCAATGCACAGGTTCTACAGTCCCGTCGAGGATCGTTCGAGTATTGATGCTATGCATGCTGGTCAGAACACCCATGGGATGGTGACACGATCCAAGGATGAGACTTTGCCTCCTCCTTGATTTACCGTTTCTTGTCACCTTACAACTTTCTTTGTGTTTGTTGATTTGCAGGAACCGCAGACATTTGCTCAGTCTCGCAAGCACCACCATTGGCGAGTAGTGATGCGGGAGGAATATACGGCCTTGCTCCATAATAATTCTTGGGATCTTGTTCGGTCCTCACCTTCTCAGAATGTAGTTGACTGCAAGTGGGTTTACTGTATCAAGTAGAAAGCTGATGGCAACATTGATCGGTATAAAGCTCATCTAGTGGCAAAGGGCTTCAATCAGCAAGAAGGGGTCGATTATTCAGAGATATTTAGTCTAGTCATCAAGCCGGTCACCATTTGGAAAGTTCTATCTATTGTTGTCTCCTCTCAGTGGCCGATTCAACAGCTAGATGTAACGAATGCATTTCTTCATGGACATCTCATTGAAGAAGTTTATATGGCACATCTTCCTGGTTTCATTTATTCCTCTCGCCCTGATCATGTCTGCAGACTGTGACGTTCTTCATACAGGCTCAAGCAAGCCCTTAGGACCTAGTTTCAGCGACTTAGCAACTATCTTTAGCATCTTTGCTTCTCAGATTCCAAGGCCAACTCATCTCTTTTCATACTTCGGTGGATCACACTATCTCGTCTATCTCCAGTCTATTTTGATGACATCATATTGACTGGGACTCTAGGTGCACCGATTCGGTCCATAATTGATGTCTTATAGAGAGAGTTTGCCTTTAAGGATTTTGGCCCTCTGCATTTCTTTCTTGGAATGGAGGCTCGTGAGGACTATATCTCCAACAACCCAAATACATTCATGACATCCTTGCTCGCACTTCTATGTTAAAGTGTAAGCTTATCAGTTCACCAGTTGTTGCGGGGTCTCGGCTTTCTCTTCATGATGGGAACTCTTTCGAGGATCCTTCTCTTTATAGGAGTGTTGTTGGTAGTCTGCAGTATCTATCTCTAACTAGACCTAATATTGCCTATGTAGTCAATCAAGTCTGCTAGTTCATGCATTGTCCTACCATCACTCATTGGCTGGCGATGAAGTGAGTACTGAGGTATCTAATGGGCACCATGACTTACGGTCTTCATCTTGGTGCCAACTCTACATCATCTCTTCATGCCTTTTCAGATGTTGATTAGGCCGGAACTGCTAATGATCGTCGATCTATTAGTGAATTTGTCATTTTTCTTGGCTCCAATCCTGTCTCTTGGAGCTCCAAAAAGCAGCAGACAGTTGCTCGGTCTAGCACAAAATCTGAGTACAAAAGCCTTGCAAATGCCACCGCTAAGATTTTATGACTACAGTCTCTTCTTTGGGAATTGGGCATCTTGCCGCGTCACCTTCCTACTCTTTGGTGTGATAACATTTCTGCAATATATCTTATGGCAAATCTTGTTTTCCATGCTAGAACGAGGCACATTGAGACCGATTATCACTTTGTGCGAGAGAGATTCATGCACAAGCAACTCTTCATTCGTTTCATTAACTCCGATGATTAGGTAGCTGATGGACTTACCAAAGGATTATCTTCATCTCGCTTTGCTGACATTCGGTCCAAGCTTCATGTGGAGAACTCCCCGTTCTACTTGTGGGGGAGTAATAGAGGAGATGATACAAAATCATAGTATACCATGTATATATGTTGTATTTTAGGCATCTTTTGATACAGATTTATGTATTTCCTTTCATGTATCCTTGTACAGTGCCTATATAATCAGAATATATTCTACCTCATCATTGGTGAGGATTCGACCACTCTTTTGCCCAAACCTTTAGACCCATTGCAAACTATTGCTCCCGACCCCTTTAGCATATAAAAAGATAAACATAATCAGTTTAAAATTTGTTTATAATAGGTAAAATAGTTCTTTCATTATATAGAATGCGTAGAGAGACAAAAAAAAAAAGGGACAAAAGACTATAAAGTAAAAGAAAACATAAATAGAGAAAAGGGTCTTAGTGCATTCACGTAAGATGACGACTCGAAATCAAGAAGTCTTGAGTTTGATCACTAATCGGACTTACGTTTCCCCTTATTTCACTTTAGTTTCTAACCTTGTATAAGATCTCGAGCATCTCTTATGGAAAAAAAATCAGTTTTAAGAGAGAGACATGAATAATGAAAAACTTAATAGAAGGAATGTGAAAATCCATTGACGAGAATCGAATCAGGAACAATTAGATGCAGTTTAGTTAGCAAACTGTGCAGTAAGTTAGCGAAGTTTACTTATAGTATAATAAAATTCAAAACTCACTAAAAACATCTCGTGATCAAAGTCAAATATGCTTCTGAGTAGGGATTAGTCTATGCCAATTGGATCAAAATACTCTTATTGAAAAAATTATTTAAAACATCAAAAGTGGGTGTAGTACAATGGTGCACGCCCTCACTTGTTGACTTAGAGGTTGCAAGTTCGATACTTAGTGGGACTATCTGTGCCCTTTTATTAGTTATTTAGGATTTCTCTTTCATTAGGCCTTGTGTCTCATTTGTAATCGAAAAAAATTTATTTAAAACGCAATTCTCTTATCACATTTCTCACCAACTTACGAATGAGCAGTTGCTTTGATCTATAGGAATAAATGATTAAAAAGATAAATTATGAATTAACTTGAAAGTTTACCCAAGTAAATATTACACTCAATCTTAGCAGGAGCAATAGTTCTAAAGGCCTATACTTATTGGCATATATTTTATTGAAAAATATTGAGATATATGCGATAACACAGGATTTTGGATTCCAATTAAGTCTCAAAAGAATTTCGTAGTGACTCTCCTTTCTTGTAAATTGATAAATCGCAAAGAAGGGACGTGTCTTTTCATTTTTCAGTTATAAGTTACGTTCCTCAGCTAGAAGAGGATACCAAGAAACCTCGAATTAACGTGCAATTAATGTCTGTATTTCAGAACAAAAGAACATATATAACGGTATTGAACTTCCCTTTTGGGGAAAATTCCCCCATTTACTTGGTCGTGAACAGATTTTTTTCTTTCTGTTTTTAAGATTATAAAACCATAATGGTTATCAACATAGGTTGGTTCAAGCGGTTCAGCGCTTGTTCAACTTAAGTAAGGATTCGGATTTAAGTTCTTGTGAATGCAGAAAATCCACGTTATGAGAGCTTTAGCCCTTAGGCCGACCCGACTTGACTGTATTAGTCGGGACCTAATTAAACTTTCGGATACTAGGGTTAAAAAAAAAAATTTTGTTGATGGCTGCTTCTGTCATTTCCTCACAGGGACCCATACCGGCTGTCTAATTGGCCTTCGGATCGAAGTGATTGAGATCGTAGTTGCAATATCATAATAGATTATTAATAGATCATTGCAAATTAATAATTCCACCTTCCAACCCTGTCGGTGGTTAAGTGCGTTCACTTTCTGCGTTTTCACGTGGTTTGGTATATAATGCAAATAAAACATGTGCCAATTTGCAAAGAAAAATAGATAAACAATTATCACTGTAATCAATAAAAGTAACATAAATTAGTTTTTTTTTTTACAAATGGGATTTCTTTTACAATTATATAAGGGAGATCATTAACCTGATATAATTAAATAGACATTATAATAGCTAATAACGGAGCACAAATAGTCCTTTTGCGAGAATTAAACTTAAAATCTCTTATAGTTATTAGGCGATAATGTGTGTTATTGTGCAATATACTCATTCTCATATAAATAGATTTAGATTACTTGAAAGGTCAATTTGATTGGGACATTCAGGGAGAAAAGAAGAACTATTAATTGTTCTCAATGAGTCGAGGTCCAATTAAGGCAACGGAGGAATCCGATGTGGCCTGCGCATCCTATATAAAATTTGTAGATCGGCCGTGGATGATGCGCCAGCATGCTATATATATATATATATAACGGACATCCAATTATTTTATGGTATGTGGGCTCACATTCCGTACCTTGAGAAATGGAAAACTAAAATTCACATATCTTCCGGCTTGTCCAGTAAATTAATTAATCTTCGTATATGAAATTGGAACAGTTGATTTTTTTTTTCATGCTCAAGCAAAATGCACCTTCGAGATAAGTTAGTCGTCCCTTATTCTAATCTATATCTATAGCTATATCTATATAAACTATAAAAGTTAAGACAACATGTCGGAACATGTCATATAGGACAAAGGAAAACTTTCATTGCGTGATTTTTTAAGTCATAACTAGTAATGACATAACATGTGGCATGATATGTTACCTCCACATCTCTTTTACAAGCCAAAAGGATAAATACTCATGAAATACCGTAAGTTATATAGTTATAATATACATTTATAATGAGATATATATAATAATATTATTTGGGTGAATATATAATGATTATTACTATTGGATGTAATGATTCGTGATTCTCATCAAACGTATAAATCCAAATGATATTTAGGTGTTTTTTATACTTCGGTAAATATAAGAAATCTACAAGTTGATTTACGCAATTTTCTATGTAAATTCATAATATTTCCAACAATTTTTTTAAAGTGAGATTATTGATGATTCAGACTTTCAAGTCTATTGCCTTTGATGAAACCAAGACTATTTAAGAAGTTATTCCAATTTTTTGGAAACCCAGCAAATCCGCACCAAAATTCTAACTTGAGAGTACAAGGCGTTCTTCATGTTTATCATTGAGAATTTCTTAGTCGTAGGTTGGTACCAACTATGGAGGTAATAGATATGTTTGTTTGTTGAATCTATTGCATTATAAGATAGTATTTTTAATAACTTAATTGTGGAATTCATATACTTCTTTATATATAATTTTAAATAAATAATTTCATCAATGTACAAGTCTAGAGAGACATGAAGAAAACTCTCTACTCTAATCTCAAGCTTCTTGAGAAGGAAAAGAAAAAACTCTCTACCCAGTAATAAGAATTAATATTTTTTGAGTTGAGATCACACTATATTAAAATTTTATTTTTCATTCCTAATGTGCTTTATCGAGCATTTTAGCTTTTTAATAATTCTAGCCCGTGCACATGCAAGGCCTTTTGTCTAGTTTGCCATTAATAGTTTGATTATATTTTCTAATATTAGTACAAAAAAAGAACTTGTTGTCTATAACAAAACGAAATAATATCAAATAATCAGAGCATTGAGAGTAATCCCATACGCAAAAAATAGATGAGAAAACATAAGTTTATAAGCAATTAGGTTTCACAACCTATTAGTGAGAACTTTTGGGTTTGTGATGGGCCGCCCGACTTCTAGGTCTTAGTGCAGAACTTCTAGTGGTGAATAAATTGAGAGCGGAAGGGTATGCCCACCTTGTGTTCAATTTGTTCCCGGTGTGGGGGCACTTGGCTTGTGATTAGTTGTTAAAATCGGGTATTTGTTGACACATGCGTGGCCACATAAGGGCGGTGTTGAGAGTAATTAAATAAAAACTCTCACGAAAAAATTAAGTAATAAATCACAAGTTTATAAGAAATCGAATCTACGACCTATTAACTCGACACTTTGAGTTGGTGATGGATCCAATTTCTTATAGGTCCAATGAAAACTCAACACTGAATGCTTTTTTTTTTCCAATATGTACCATAGTATTCAGAAACCCAATAGGATCTGACTAATTCAGTCAGGAGATTGAGCATTAAAGGTTATTCTCCTTCCCAATATGTGCGTTTCTCGGGGTTCGAATTTATGTTCTCCTCCTTGTGAGAGTGAGTTTCTTACAATTCAACCAATAATTTTGTTTGTGAAGATTGAATGCTTAGGCAGAAGGGAAAAAAAACTGTTTTTTTTTTCACTGAACGGACAAAGAAATATGATATTCTAATGCAATGATTATAAGATTTATAGGTTGCAGCACAGATTGATTAAAAATGTCGGCAATTGATTGCATAATATACTATCACGAGTTTCACGTGATTCCATTAAGCAAAATAAAAAAATGGCTATTTTCAACGGACACGGACACTAAAAGAGCTTTCATCAAAATATGGAAATACTTAGGGCCCGTTTGGTTTCGGAGTTTGATTTTAATTTGATTTTGATTTTGATTTTGATTTTGATTGTGGAAAAGGACGAATGAGATGATATTATAAATTTGATTTGGGAAACGTATATTTTTGTTGTGTAGTGGGTAGAGTTAAAATCAAAATCATGATTCTAAAATCAGACTATGAAAACAAATGCAGCCTTAGGTTTTGCTTAATGAAGTTCACTCCGTTCTTAGCCAAAAAAGACACTCCAACCTGTTGACTTAATAAAAAAATTTTCTTTTGATCCTCAACTATTAACTGCTTTTTAGTTTCATCCTAATTCTTTTTTCTTTTCAATTATTCTTATCTTCAACGTTACCATTCCTCTCCCACTCCTTATTATATCGCCGAAGTAGTTACCGTCCCTCTCCTACTCCTTATTGATGTCTCTTATTATATTTATTTATTTATTTATTAATCTTTTAGAATTATTTTATTTATTCATGAAAGATTACATGGTCACAAATTTATATATGAAACTTGTATTCCATGCTAAATGCCACCAACACTCCAATGAAGTATAATGTTAGGTGATGGTATGGTCGCTAACAAGGTCTACATTGCAAATACTGAAATTTTAGAGTTCCTAATTTAAGATGCCAACATTATGAGTGGAGTCTTATCAAGTGCAAATACCTCCATGTTAAATAACTGAAGACCTTAAAACAATCTCTAATAGATTACCTGCAAGCATTCCTTTTCTTTCCTTATTTTCTAAAATTTTAAAATTAATTTTCATCCGGAAAGGATTTAAATGTCAATAGATTTGAGACTGATTTAAATAGCAAGACCACACATGGACTAACCATGTATTATAGAACGAAATTGAAAAGTAAACTAAAGATTGAGGACCAAAAGAATTTTCTTAAGTCAACATAGTCAATAGGTGGAGTATCAATTTTTTTTTTAATAATGGGGGGAGTGTTCAATTTGGCTACGAACGGGATGGTGTGTCATTATACAAAACCCGCATGAAGAGTGTATTTTACCCCCTTTTTTTTTGTAAGGAACCCATTTTTCGGTTACAAAAGAAGTCTGTGAGCATAATACAATGAAATAAAAATCTTAACAGCTAATGAAGAGGCACAAATAGTCTCAATGAGCATCGAATATAGAACCTCTTGGTTAACAGACAAGTGCATATGCCACGGCGCTATACCCACTTGGTTACAAGGGACACGGGTAGTCCCATTTCGATAAAAATGGATTGATACTCACAGCATAAGGCATTATACCCAAAAAGAGGTAGAGCACTCTTTTAGTGCAGGTCACGAGAGCAGTATCAAAAAATCTTGAAATTTCGAATTAAGATAGATATCGTTAAAGTTTTTTTAAATTTATTAAGAGATCTTTTTAGCATTACTTTTAATTTTTATTCGTGAATCGGGAAGATTTTTATTTTTTTCAAAAATATATTTAACAGAGAATTAAAAAGTTTAATGTTTTTCCTGTCAATATATTAGATAAGTATGATCATAATTTCATTGATGATTTGATCGAGTAGTCGAAGAGACATCCATAAGTAAAGGATTATCACGAAAAAGATGAGGCTTCCACATTACAGTACACTTGTCAGCCTTAATAATTCAGAGGAACATCGGTTCATTATTTGGAGGCAGTAGTACATAAACTGAAAATGATAAATATTGGCATATTAGTAATCAAATTCAAGGATATACTTCGATCAAAGACCGTAGACCTAACATAGGAGTTATCTTATAGTCACGAAAACCTGCTTCGACAAACAGTTTAGCCCATTCTCTTTCTGTCCGCTCTTTTCCAGTAACCAAAACCATCATCAGCATGTCGAAGAAGAGCTGCGTCTCGACCGACTCCACATCTTCTTTACAGAATCCTAACACGATATCGACAATAATCAACTTGCGTCCCTTGCCTTCCCTTAGTCCGTCTTTGCATCGTTTCAGTATCTTCACGCTTTCCTCGTCGCTCCAATCATGGATTATCCACTGCTACAAGGGAACGTACTTTTCTCGTTAATCTGCAATTATGTATATATTCATGGTTTGATCTCCTAGAATTCAATCCCACATAATATCGTACCAATATATGTATGTTTGTGTTCAAAACCTTTATTGGCCGATGAAGTTACTGGATTATCAATATACGGGATTATTTCATCATAAATTACCTATCGAGAAGAAGTGATATTATATCGGAAACTTGCCTTCAGCAGATACGCGTCTGCTGGTGGAATTTCCTTGAACATGTTCCCTCCAACGTACTTCACGTTCTTGGTCCCTTTCAAGCCTGCCACCACGTGTGGGAGATCAAACACCGTGCACTCTAAATCCGGGAACTCTGCCGCGATCGCTTTAGCCATCATCCCAGTTCCACCCCCAACGTCCACCAGTGACCTCAGCTCCTCGAACGCCCTCTTGCAATCCGATCCTAACACCTCAGTCGCTACCAACCTGGCATCGCTTGCCATTGCATTGTTGAAGAGCAAGTTCAGCTCTGGCTCATAGCCCGTGTGCTCCCAGAAGAGCGATCCATGCTCCGTGCTGAATGGAGTAGGGTCATCGTTCAGAAACCAGGCGCCCAGGCAGTGCCATGAGTCCGTCAGCGCGGGGTCAAGCATCGTGAGTGTGAAGGGCCTTGAGGAGGAGGGAGGAGACATTGTTTAGGGCATACCCTACCTCTTCTCGGTCATCATTGGCAACTACTCGGAGGCTTGTCTGTTCAAAGAAGCCCGAGTGGACAAGGATGCGCATGAGGCGGAAGATGCAATGAGCCTTGCCTGAGTGGACTGAAAGTGCTGAGACGAGCTCGCCGATGGTCATGGGGCCACCGTGGTCATGGATGATGTCGGGTATGCCCAATTGGAGGGCACATTTCAAGGACATGGAGTTGATGAAGCTGAATATGTGATTCCATACGTGGGCTTGGGCATGCATACGTGAGCCTCTTGCATTCCCCCCCATTGTCTTGTTCATGCCCGAACTCTCCATAGGGTATGTGTCCGCTGGACTGGGCTTGTACTTGGTGTGTATGTGTATTGTAAATGATACGTCTCACTCGTGCGAATTATATAGAACCCTGTGGCCGGGTATTTGATGCGTGCACGTGTAATAATAGTGACTCCAACTAACTTTCTTCTCTAATTTGTAATATAAATTAAATACGATTTTTTAAGTTGAGAAATGAAATAAATCATATAATAAGTTCATATTAGAGGACCAATAGGATGCCAGCTTGAAATTGGGGCATGGAAAATGATTTGTGCTGCCATCTCTGTTTTTTTTTCCTTGGTATTTCTTTTTCAGTTATTAGGGATGACCACATGAACTAATACAATGAAACATCCTTATATCCTAATAGAGAACATGGGTTTTTCACAACAAGTGTCGAATATGGAATATCTTGATTATCAGCCGAAAGTATGTATTGCTGCGCTACAGTCTCTTTGATTCCTTGGTACTTCTTGAATAGAAATTTTCAACCTTTACTGATTGAAAAATAAAATAAAATTGTATTATAAATAATAATAAGTATAAGATAAGATATGGTAAGATGAGTACACGTTATTGTTTGAGGGAATAATTTTAGTTTTGCAAATTTTAGTGAGACAGCATAAAACACGTGAATGTTGGTTATCAATATAAATAGACTGCAATTTGCCCCCAACTTTTGGATATATTGGCTTAGTGTTCCCTAATCTTTGAAAGTTTGCATTTTATCACCCAAACTATCTAAAAAGAAGTAAGTGCACTCCTCATTACTTTTCCAAGTAAAAATTAATTTATTATTAATTAATTAGTTTAAGAATTAAATAATTATTTCAAAAACTAAATAAATAAGGGAGAAAAATAGGAGAACATCAAAGAGAGAGAGGAAATGAGAGAAGCGAGTCGTGGTAACGAAATATGACACTTTTTAAGTCTTTATTTTATTTCTTTTTCCTTTCCCTTCCACATTTTTCTTCAATGAAAAAAATCCTCCGGATTTAGAATGCAACGCATCTCAAATCGCACACTTCAATATATTATCTCTCTCAAGAAAAGTTTTATCGTCTCACTTCTTAATTAGATTTGCATCCTCTACCAAATCCAAAGTCTCACTTATCTTTTGTAGACTTCGGAGCTTCTGGTTTCTTAAAGGTGGATTGATATCTTTTAGCTTTTCTTTTATTTGGCCGTCACTATATATGCAATTGTGAAAATAATTAATTTTCTTATCAAAAAAAGGTATAGAGCGGTGACGGACGCCTTC
This sequence comes from Punica granatum, assembly GCF_007655135.1. NCBI lineage: Eukaryota > Viridiplantae > Streptophyta > Magnoliopsida > Myrtales > Lythraceae > Punica > Punica granatum. Next base: position 35,507,143 of record NC_045130.1, on the reverse strand, counting down.
ACTTGGTAACCAATGATTTCCAGTTCGATACTCGATGGGGACTACCCGTGCCCTTTTATTAGTTATTAAGATTTTTATTTCATTGCATTAGGTCCATGGGCCTCTCTATATAACCGGAAACAAAAAAAAATAAAAAGAAAATAAAATAATGTTCTTAATTTGTGAAGATTGGATTGTGGAATCTACGGAGAATTTATGGATATTGATGATTAGGATGTTGAAATAAAATATTGACTAGATAATAATAAAAGCATATCGTCACCCATTAACTCTTGCGTCCTAAATTCACCACTATAATCAAAGAGGATATAGCGCAGCGGCGTATATCCTCACATAGTAACTAAGAGGTTTCAAGTTTAATATTCAAGTATGAGTACATGTGCCCCTTTATCAGATATTTATGATTTCTATTTCATGGACCGTCCTTATAACTAGAAAAAAATACCACTATATATATGCATATATATAATATATCTAATAAGCACACAAAAATGTATATAACATGAGTTTTATGTTTAATAAATTAACATATAAAGCTGGCTGCCCAAGCATAAGGCATGTGAAATCTTTGCTTGAGGGCCCTCATTGATATATATATATATATATATATATTTTTATCTTTATAGTTCACTCATTATTGTATTTATACCTAATAGACTAAGGTCCCTCGCCCTAATAATCTATATATATAAAGTTGTATTCCATACAATAAGTAGGATTAGAAAAAAAAATGTGACTATTATATAGGGTCACAAATGTAAATACCTATATATGATTTAAAATTAAAATACCATTTATAGGTAAAATAAGTAAAATTTTTGCATTAAATGCATCATATAGTAAAACAATTAAAAAATATTTATTCATTATTTCTGTCATTGTTATTTAAAAACTATCATATATTTATTTATAATAGTGGATTTATAAAAGCTTTATAATTTTTTGTATTCAACCTTTTATTCTATTGAAATATCATGCACTTCTTTTTTGTCTAAATAATATTTAGGGTTAAAAAATGCTATAACTATATTTAATATATTTGCAACAAATAGGAAAAATAATTGAATATATATATATATATTCACTCCAATCTAAAGGTAAATGTTTATTGATTTATAGTTAGAAATGTCAATATCTAAATAAAATTATATATAAATAAAGATGTATCACATGCATTAAATAGGATTTGAAAATTAAATTTCAAGATTATATAGGACCACAAATGTAAATATCTAAATAAAGTTTAGGATTAAAAAATCATTTATGGGAAAAGTAAGTAAAATTCTCGCATTAAATGCATGAAATAGTGAAACAATTAAAAAATATTTATTAGTTATTATTGACCATTGTTAGAAAAGAACTATAGCATATTTATTTATAATAATGTGATTTATAAGAGTTTTATAATTTTTTATCTATTCAACTTTTTATGCTATCGAAATATCATGCAATTGTTTATGTTTAAATAATATTTTAGAGTTAAAAAAGTATTATAATTATATTTAATATATTTTTCGCAAATAAGAAAAATAATTGAAAATATATATAGATTCACTCCAATCGACCCGACAATATATATTCACTCCAACCTAAAGGTAAATATTTACTAATAAAGGGCTTAAAAAGTTAATATCTAAACAAAATTTACCTTTGTATCTGATTTAGATAAAATTAAATCTATAAAATTCAAAATTAGAAAAGAAGATTTACTTAAATTAATTTACTTTGTTTTTATGGTGAATTTTTTAGAAGGAATATGTAACAAACAAAATCAAAATTTATGGTATGTAAAATTTAGTTTAAAAATAACATAGTTAGAAAGTAAATTTGGTATTAACCAAATTAAAGTCTATACTATGTAATTCTTGGATATTGTTAACAGTCATTGTATATTAATATGATCAACTCGATAGATATAGGTAGGGGAGAAGATATTGGGTGATCTTACCTCACCACGTAGTGTGAGGAAGCACCAATCAAAATGCATGAAACTAGGGACTTGGTGCTAATCACTCAGATAATTGCCATAATTACTCTTCATTAAAGAATTCTTATTGGTTCTTTCTCACCACGTCATTTGAGGTAGGATCATATAAAATTTTCTCAGGTAAGGGTGATCGGTTTCGGGTACCCTGTATTTTTCATGATACTGGGACCCTATCATGTAAGGAACATGTTCCAAGATTTTGGAACCGGACATTTTCTTGTTGAATCGTGAAACCAGAATCTACTCGAAACTTGTATTATACTATATGTTTCAGGTACCCTATTGAAACATGTAAATTTTTTAAAATTGAGTAATAGCCCCACAATTTTTTTTTTAGAAACATGCCCCATCCTTGTATTGTTCATCGTCTTCCTCACAAGGGATGGTCGGTTCGATAAAAAAAAGATACCCGAACCCTTTTTCCACGATAAGGGGAAGCCACCTACAGGGCTCCGAGGAGTTTGTCGATCACCAATGGATCGACAAGTACAGAAAAAGGGAAAAAAATTTCAGGCATGAGAGATCTTTTAAAACCCTAGAAAACTCATTGTCAACTTGTTGCCCCCAAAATTCTCTCAACTCTTGTAATGGCGACCAGAAGAACAAAGCATGGGCAGCTTCGACGGCCAACGATAAGCTGAGCGGTGAGTCTGTGTAGGATCAGATCGAGATCGTCAACGAACTAATCTCTATGTGGCAAACTAAAATGGTGAAGACTGAGAAGCGATGAGAGGGAAAGGGAACCCCCATGTCTCTTATAAAGTCGCACTGTATTTCCTCTCTTTTAGGGTTTTTCGTCGTTCTTTGTCTGGTCGAGGAGCTACTGTGCACAATTTTACATTCTGTTTTCTGCTTCAGTAACTTTTCTCTTTTTTTTTTTAATTAGTAAGTATCATCCAATTCATGGTACCGGTTCCGGTTAAGGGTACCCAGTAAGTAGGAACCACAATCGGAACCGATTTTCACTGATTCTTTATTTTAATACCCAGAGCCTATCCTATTTCAATACGAGTTACCCAGACCCTACCCTTACGGGTAGGTTCCGATCGGTTCTAAATATATCATGTATCCGTGCACACCCCTAGATACAAGTATAATATACTTTACATAGGAAAAAGAATTCTATAAATTAAGAATAATGTACATATAATCTAGTAAATTTAGTTTAAAACTAAGAAAATCAAAATGAGAAATTTTACTTGAATCTCTTTACTTTTTTTCGGTTGAAAGAGGGGGCGAAGCCCGAGTACAAATAAAAGCAAAATACCAAATAACTAAATCGAACAAAGACGGGGTAAGGCAGCGCCAACAATATCTCCAGAAAGTAGAGCTCTAACTTTTGGCGGTGGAGTGTGTTGAATGTGTAACCCCAAGGGTAGGCTAAGAGACCATCGTGCCATCCAATCCGCTACAGAGTTTCCTTCGCGATACTGATGACTAACTTCGACATGCCAGTCACGCTCAAGCCACAAACGAATCTCCCGAACTATGGTTCTCAGTTGTAGTGCTCCCGGCCTACTACCAGCGATGAGGCGAGTGACTAATAAAGAGTCAACATCTAATAGCACATGCCAATAGTCGAGCTCCCATGCCAGCTCCAATCCTGAAAGCACTCCCCATAACTCCGCCACTATTGCTGTGGCAATCCCAACATGTCTCGCAAAACCTGCTATCCATACACCATCCTCCTTACGAAGGACTCCTCCCGCTCCTGCTGGTCCTGGATTCCCTTTCGAGGCTCCATCCGTGTTCAACTTGATCCACCCGGGTGTAGGTCATTTCGAGCCCACAAGACGCCATTCCTTTACAGATTTGCTTGCTATAACCTGATCCTGCCATCCTCCAGAAAAGGATTCGGCCGCTCGAAGAACGGACATATGCGCAGCTTGCGGCCTAGAAAAAGTTTGATAAAAAATTGACTTATTCCTCCAAGACCACAAGAGCCAACATCCCACGCCTAACACCACTGCCCATGAGATACCCTTATGATTTTTAACCTTAATGCTCAAATTTTGCAGCAGCCAAATATCCAAAGGCGCAGCAATGAAGGATTGCCACATGGAGCGCGGTATTAGCTGCTTCTACACCTCACGAGCCAGGGAACAATCCCATAAAACATGGAGAGTATTGTCCAAAGCAATATTACAGCTAGCACACAGCGAGGATAGGGCTAAATTTCTTTTCACCCGTTGTTCGTTTGTAAGCAAACGATCATGGCCGGCGAGCCAAAGGAACAAGCGAATCCTTTGTGGTCCCTCCCACTGCCATATAATTTTCCACAAAGGTTCTGGGTGTGGACTAGATCTTGGGCAGAGCAACAAATACGCAGATGAAACTGAAAACGAGCCGAAAGCATCGTTCGACCAACACAAGAAGTCAATCTCCATGCTAGCCATCGAGGGCACCATCGCTGCTACCTTCAACATTGAAGAGTGATCCAACCAGTCTGAGAATACATTCCAATTCCAGCTTCCATTGACATCTACAAAGTCCATCACTGGTCGACCTCGTAGATCTAGGGGCACCCCCCATCACGACAAGTCTAGTACAGGTCGACAATTGGGAATCCACCTGTCCTCCCAGAATCGAGCCCTATCACCATGACTGACGGTCCACGTAGCTCCCTTCGAAACTTGATTCCAAGCCCTCGTGATTGCTTTCCATAGCCACGAATTCGGGGGCGAAGTATGCAACTTCAAAGCCTCATCTACACGCCCCACATACTTCTGTGTAAGTACCCGTACCCATAAAGTCTCGTTTTCAGTCAATAAACCCCAGCCCAACTTAGCCAGAAATGCATCATTAGTTTGCTTGAGTCTTCGTAGACCCAAGCCACCCTCGTCCACAGTCCGTGTAAGGGTCTTTCAGCCTACCAAGTGAAGCTTCCTCTGATCAGCCCGATGTCTCCAGATAAAGTTCCTACAGATACATTCTAATTCATCACAGATTGACGCCGGGAACTTTAGAACCTGCATTGAGTAATATGGGATGATTTGGATTACTGATCGGGCAAGAGTGATCCTGCTTGCTAATGACAAGCATCTACTCTCCCATCCCTCCAATCTAGATCGGACCCTCGTAATCACACTTTGAAAGTGATCCCGAGTGACTCTCCCTACGATTAAAGGCACTCCCAAATACCGCCTTAGCGAAGGCGCGGCCACAAATCCACTGGCTTGCATGATTTGTGCTCGCAAATCGGACGAAACGTTTCGCGAGAAAAACAACAATGACTTTGCCGTATTGACTTTCTGCCCCAAAGCAGCACATAATGCATCCAATACATTCTTGATGACTTGCACTTGCTCCAATGAAGCCTTCGAGAAGAGCAATAAATCATCTGCAAACATTGGGTGAGATAGTGGTGGCCCATGTCTACCTGCTCGAATCGGCCTCCAAACTCCTTCCCCTACTGCACTGGAAATCAAATGCGACATCCTCTCTATACAAAGGACAAAAATATAAGGAGAAAGAGGACAGCCTTGCCTGATTCCACGACCCATGTTGAATGACTCCGTAAGCTCCCCATTCCACAAGACTTGCATCGAGGCCGTCGTAATACACTGAAAAATTAGTCGCCTCAAATTTGAAGGGATCCCTGCAGCAATTAGGATGTCATGAATGAAGTCCCAACTCAGGCTATCATAGGCCTTTTCGATATCAATCTTGATCGACATGAAGAGTTTTTTCCCTCGTAGTCGGCTCATGGTATGAATCAGTTCCTGGGCAATGACAATGTTATCCTGAATGTGCCTCCTAGGGACGAAAATGAATATGCTATGAACAAAATAAAAATCTAGCTAGAATGCGTAAACTTCTTTTCGGTGGATATAATACGAAATCTTTGGACTTTTAAACATTTATAACAATTTAGTATACATCATAATGTCTAATCTTTAAAGCATTTAATTTATACTCATTAAAAGATAACAATAGTAACGGTTTTTCTAATTAATTGGTTTATAATCAAATTAGTTGCATCCTGGAACACTCATATATATATATATATATATATATAAGCATATTTAGAGAAATCACAAAATAAGAGAACTCTTGATTTATTTATCTTTTCTTCTATTTTATAGTTATGCAATTGCATTCTAGGTAAGTCTTATGTATATATATATACACACACATCCCTCCAATCTATATCATGTAGCAACATTATAATACAGATAATAAAATCTAGAGAATATCATATAATACTTGACTTTTAACTTTCTTTAGCTAAATATATATTTTGAAGGGCATATAATCAGATTTCTCCATGTATTTTTAAGAAAAGTGCAAAAATATAAATGAATTTCCAATATTGACCCCATAAAACAATTTTTTTTAATCATGCACGGGTAAAAAACAAGTATATATATAGGTATAGTAAAATAGATTACGATTGTGACAATCATTCCAGAAATGAATATATTGTAAAATAAAAAGGGAAAGAATAAATTGATTGACATTTATATTGTCTCATGAAATTCGAAATTAATAGTTAAAAGCACTTTATTGTATTAAGAAGAAAATATATTTTTCAAATATCAAATAATTATAATAAAAAATAATATTTAAATGTGTTAAAACGAACATATAGGATGTAGAGGATATAAACACTACAAAATAATTTAATTGATTATGTATAGGATTTCCATAGCAAAGTATGTTCTATAGAAAAACTTATGATAATAATATGAATATAAGCTTATAAATGGAACACAAAATAAAACTTAAAAATAAGAATATCACAAGCACTCTTTATATAAAAAGGGCGAAACAAATTTTTATTTTAATTATTAAATTTGATATATATGGTATATCTATATTTTCAATTTACTTAAATATATGATATTAATTGAAATAATTAGTTTCAAACTATTAATAAAATAAATAATTTACTCTAATTTCTAATAAAAAAATATTGAAAATTAATATTTAAAAGTTTAAATTTAAATTTATTATTATTATTTTAAATTAGAAATTGGTGTTTCAAAATATAAATAATTATAAGATGAAATGATACAAAAATATATAGAAAGGAATATGTTCAATGCACGGGCCAAAAACATTAGCATTTAAATTAATCTCAATAAATCCACGATGTGAGAATTTTATCGCTTAATAGGCTGACCAATATCAACTGGATTAGCTGTGGTTCAATTGGACTTCCGGATATTGGTGTTTACTCAAAAAAAAATTGAATAAATCCCATTCTTTGTCGTTTGAATTAACAAGTCAACTACTACTCAATGAATTTTTTATAATCTCTTGTTTTCCTATCTACCAGCCCAATTTATCTCACTTTTTCTACAATAGCTCATTAACTGAAGTTTTTATAGCAGAACGCTAAAAAATATCATATGATGGGACACTAATCTCACTGATTGGATTTTTCAACTTTTAATCATTGTTGATTTTTTCAAATGGTTTGTCAATCATCATCTCTTCTCCTTAAATAAGATCTAGAGTTCAAGTTTTGTAAGTAGTGAAAATTCATAATTGGAACATTTTTAGCCTTTAGACTAGTGTTTTTTATTGTAAGTTTTTTTCGCTCGCTGTCTTTTAACTTCGGTGAAATTCAATTTTCGATGTGCCTACCCAGCCGGACAACGTCCTTAAAGTGATGGGCTCAATTCAGCCATGGGCTCAGCCCCATAAAGTAACACATATGGGCTAGAGGCCCATAAAAGCCTAAGTAATGGGCTTCATGCGCTCTACCTTCGGCCCCCTACAAAGATATGGATAAAGCCAGCCCATCTAATATCACCAAATATGTTTTTTTTGGGGTAAAAAATATTTTTTTTTGCTGGGTAAATATAAAACATAAAATATTTTAAATTCTAAAATTATTATATTAAAATTAAAATTATCTATATACTACCAGTATCACCAAATTTGTTTTATTTCCTAAAACGCCTTAGCGAAATAATTCAACTTAATAGCAATTATTAGATTAAAGTTAAAATTATCATATTCTATTTCAATTATCACCCAATTGACAAATTTAATATATTGAAGAAAAGGAGAAGAGAGATAACTCGTATGCACGTCTAGAATGACGGGAGTAGAAGATGTGAACGGAATAAAATAACTCATCGAATAACATATAGTAATCGCCTAATTATAGGCTGTAGAAGATCTACAAATAAATATCAAATATGCAAAATAATATCTAAATCAGATATAGAAAACCCCAATTATAAAACTACCTAATCAATAAATATGACGTTATTTTAAAAATATTGTATTTTCTAAATAACTGAGCAATATATCTTTATACAAATGACCATACTTGCTCTCTCACTCATCCATTCATTTTCTAAGCATTTCTCCCGTCTTTAACCATTCACTTACCCTATGACCAAGACGGTTCACTTACCCCATTTAGTTTTTCATTTTTATAATTTCTTATTGTTGAGGGGCATAAAGTAAAACCATCCCACACCAACCACATAAATGAAAATTACAAACACATGACTTGGATTCCACCATCTAGTAGATTGAGTTTTTGCATTGGTTATGAGTCGAAGTTCGTAGAAGTTCAATCAAAATTTAATATGATATCAAAGCAAGATTTAACACGTGTCTGGGCATGGCAATGTGGGCTCACACCACATTAGGCCCATATTTCCAATAGCAACCAAAGTGCACCTCGCATTAGTTTCCCCTTGTTCAAGCACGGCAGAGGAAGCTTAGCCCGTGGTCTAATAAAACCTGAGAAAACAAAAGAAAAGATGCCCCTCACATGGCATGTGTAGGTAAGTGTTACATAGGGCTATCTTTGCACCACCTAATAGCTCAAACTTTTGGATTAGAGATGATGCCAAATTTGTATAAGCACAATGAACACTAGTTCAATGATAAAAACTACCTAATCAATAAAAAAGTAATATTGTATTGTTGAATTGAGGGAAAAGTAATGAATAGTTGGGAAAATTTAGTATAAAAAATTAATTGTAATAATATATAAGAAAAAGTATGTGAAAAATTTATTATTAAATTGAACAAAAAGTAAAAAAAGAATGATTGTGTTGTTGAATTAAGGAAAAAGTAAAATGAAGTTAAGTTAAATTAAGTTAAGTTAAATTTAACTTCGTTTCTAAACGGATAGTTAGTCTTTACTTTATTTTCAATTTCGGCCTGATTCATCTGTTCGTTCACTATGGTTCTAAGGTGACACAATTAGTCCACATTAGATCTTGTTGTCTAAATCACCATCAAATTTTTTGACATGTAAATTTTTGCGATTGAAAATCTAAAATTAAGAAAATATAAAAAAAGGAAATAAAAAGAATGCTTGCAGGTAGTTTGTTCGATATCGTCGATGAACATTAAAGTTTTTTGTTATCTAGAGTATGGGTATTTAATACCGACAATGGCGAGGCCTCACATAACCCATAATATCGATATCTTAACAACGACATCTAAAATTTCAATATTGTGGATGAAGACTTTTGTTGGCAATTACACCACCATCCTACATTATAAACCATGAAAATGGTCATCTGTAACTTTGTTGGACTGTTGATGGCCATTATTGTGGAACAGGAGCTACCATGCAATTTTTCATGAATAATAAAACAATTTTTTAAAATTAATAAATAAAAAAGAAAATGCCAACAAGGAGTATGAGAGGGACGGTACTACCACCGCCTTGGTGCCTTATGGAGCTACTAATTGACTGTGATCTATACGAGGTGTGAGTGTGGACAAATGGGGGTTAGGGCGGGATAAAGGCGTAACCGCACCATAACCAAGATCATTACGGTACGTTTGGATTCAGAGTTAAAGTATTTTTGATTTTGATTGTGGAAAAGGACAAATGAGTTGGGATTATAAATTTGACATGGGAAACGTGTGTTTTTGTTGTGTAGTGTGTTGAGTTCAAGTTCAAGTTAAAATTTTTGACTTGAAAAATGTGTATTTTTGTTGTGCAGTGTGTTGAGTTAAAGTTAAAGTTAAAATCAAAGTGATTTTAACTCCCAAAACAAACAGGCTATAAGTTAAGTTAAATTTAACTTCGTTTCTAAACGGATAGTTAGTCTTTACTTTATTTTCAATTTCGGCCTGATTCATCTGTTCGTTCACTATGGTTCTAAGGTGACACAATTAGTCCACATTAGATCTTGTTGTCTAAATCACCATCAAATTTTTTGACATGTAAATTTTTTGCGATTGAAAATCTAAAATTAAGAAAATATAAAAAAAAGGAAATAAAAAGAATGCTTGCAGGTAGTTTGTTCGATATCGTCGATGAACATTAAAGTTTTTTGTTATCTAGAGTATGGGTATTTAATACCGACAATGGCGAGGCCTCACATAACCCATAATATCGATATCTTAACAACGACATCTAAAATTTCAATATTGTGGATGAAGACTTTTGTTGGCAATTACACCACCATCCTACATTATAAACCATGAAAATGGTCATCTGTAACTTTGTTGGACTGTTGATGGCCATTATTGTGGAACAGGAGCTACCATGCAATTTTTCATGAATAATAAAACAATTTTTTAAAATTAATAAATAAAAAAGAAAATGCCAACAAGGAGTATGAGAGGGACGATACTACCACCACCTTGGTGCCTTATGGAGCTACTAATTGACTGTGATCTATACGAGGTGTGAGTGTGGACAAATGGGGGTTAGGGCGGGATAAAGGCGTAACCGCATCATAACCAAGATCATTACGGTGCGTTTGGATTCAGAGTTAAAGTATCTTTGATTTTGATTGTGGAAAATGACAAATGAGTTGGGACTATAAATTTGACATGGGAAACGTGTGTTTTTGTTGTGTAGTGTGTTGAGTTCAAGTTCAAGTTAAAATTTTTGATTTGGAAAATGTGTATTTTTGTTGTGTAGTGTGTTGAGTTAAAGTTGAAGTTAAAATCAAAGTGATTTTAACTCCCAAAACAAACAGGCTAATTAAAGACTTCAAAGAGCAGTCATATTCATAAACAATAGACAAGCTCCCTATGGTGTTTTCCTATTTTATAATTTTGTTTTAAAATTTTTTTATTTAGGAAAACATTATTTGGTAGTAGGCATGATATCTCAGTGTGAAATATAGTAGCTTTGGTTATTGAACTTGAGGAGTGAAGGTCTCACCGACAGATGCCTCACTCTAGCTTGTTGGGAGCCTTAATGATTGTTGATAAGTTGCTCTCTTTTCATTTTCTTTTACTTCCAAATATCTTTTATTCTTAATAATATTACATATTAATAGGTTTATCTAAAATTTGAATCGTAAGACAAAAACGGATAAACCATGTAATGTTTAAGATGAGAATAATCCAAAAGATAAAAGAATTAGTATGAAAGTGAAAAGCATATACAGATTGAGGACCAAAAGAAATTTATCTTATCAAGTCAACAAGATCAATGGGGTGGAGTGTTTATTTTGTTATGTCATTAAGCAAAACCTCAAGGGATGAGACTGTACTTTATCGTATTATGTAATTAATAACATCTCATTGGGAAGTAAAAAAATATTTTTTTTGTTTAGATCTTATCATAAAATATATTTTTTGAAATGATAAAAATATTTTTGTAAAAGTTTAAAAGAACGTTTTAAATATTAGTGGAACTTACGTGTCTCCTTATTTCACTTTACTTTCTAGCCTCTCTTATGAAAAAAATAATTAGTTATAAGAGAGAGACATGAACAATGGAAAACTTAATAAAAGGCATGTGAAACTCCACTGACGAGAATCAATGAGAAACAACTAGGTGCAGTTTAGTTAGCAAATTGTGTTGTAAGTTCGCGAACTTTACTTTTACTTATAGTATAATAAAAATTCAAAACTCATTAGAAGCATCTCGTGAATGTAGAAAACTATAATTGTTATAAACATGGGTTGGTTCAAGCGGTTGGACCATTGTTTCACTTAAATAAAATATTGAGTTCGAGTCATTGTGAATGTAGAAAATCTACGCTGGGAGAGTTTTACCCCTTAGTGGGCTAACCTGGCTTGACTGTATTAGTCATGGCCCAATTGGGCTTCTGGATACTAAGGTTCACGCCGAAAAAAAAAAAATTCGTTGATGGCTGCTTCTGCCATTTCCTCACAGGGACCCATGCCGGCTGTTTAATTGGCCTTCGGATCGAAGTGATTGAGATCATAGTTGCAATTTCATAATAATAGATTAATAATAGATCATTCCAAATTATCTAGCAAAAGATGTGCTTAATAGTTCCACTTCCAACTATTTTGGGGTATGTGAGCTCGCATTCCGTACCTTGAGAAATGGAAAACTAAAATTCACATTTCTTCCGGCTTGTCCAGTAAATTAATTAATCTTTGTATATGAAATTGGCGCAGTTGATGTTTTTTTTTTTTCATGCTCAAGCAACTTGCATCTTCGAGATAAGTTAGTCGTCACTTGTACTAATCTATATCTATATTTATATAAACTATAAAAGTTAAGATAATAAAATAGTTAAACTGCTCAATGAAATTAAGTGCTGCAAAGACCTATAGCTTCCTTGCAATTTCTAGAGTAACTATATTAGAATTTAATACTGAAAAACATATATAAGAGAATCATCATTGATTTAGAAAGAGAAAGCCCAAAATTGAATAATGGTGATTCTCTAAGCTTGGCCGTAAATTCCTATATAGTTAGACTCTAAAGACTATGAGGAAGTTTTTACAGATTCGTTGAGTAGTTTAAGAATTATTGTGTAGTAATCAAAGATGATGGAGTATAGTAGAGCACACTCTCGCTTGTTGATCAAGTGGTTCCAAGTTCGATATCCAGTACGACTAACCGTGTCATTTATTAGTTATTAGAATTTCTATTTTATATTATTAGGCCATGGACCTCTATTGCAATAAAAATAAAACATATTGTGCAGTAAATTTTTTAGTTTGTCACAAAATCAGAATATCGACCTTTTTTTTTTTATGTCAATCCTTATTCTTTTGAACTTCTAATTGATTCTAAACTGTAATATTTTGCACAAGATTTCCTAAGATACTAAGAACACCTCATTGGGAGGTCTACTGCCAGAAGAAGATGCTCATGAAGTTGGTGTTTTAGATAGTACGAAGAAGAAGTCGAGGCAAAATGACATTTTTACTCTTATGTGGTTGGAAAAGACTCCATTCTGACAAGAGAACAGACAGTACTTTTTTTGTCTCACGTGCTTATTTTTCACTTATAGTAGGAGCACCATGCAAATCTTTGAATGTCAAGAGGCAAAACTAAAAGTATCACATAGTTTGGAGAGCAAACTGCATTTATCTCTTAATTGTATGACTATTTTTCTCTTTAAAAAATATTATAAATATGAATTTTGTAATATATTTTTTATACTGTACATTTGACATATCCTGTTGGTTTTACTTTTTCCTATTTCCATATTATATATATGGGCAATATATGTTAATTGTACTCAAATAACGATAGAGTTTGAATCTTTGCACGGTGTCCAATATTCATCAAAAAATATATCGGTGTCCAATGTATCGTTTTGTGATTTACCCATATGGCACACAGCTCTAACATTTTAAGAGTGACTTATTTTTTTAAGCATATGTGACTCGTTCATTATGATAGAATATATAGAATAGAATGAAATGAATTCAATAGACTGAAATATAACGGACTTGGGAAAAAAAATCATTTGTAATTGTAAGTGTCTTATTCTTTTTGATGCCACATATATATTATATTATAGAAAAAGAAATTAACTTATTGTATCAAGATAAATTTTCAGTACGAAATAACATAAGTATTTTGGATTTTGAGTTTCAAAGAAATCCAATTAGTGTTAGTACTTTTATATATTTCTACTCCAATTAAAAAGAAACTTGAAGAAAATATCTCATTAGAAAATATGGCTACTTGTTGTATTTTCACTTATAATTTGTATTCCTTGAGAAGTATCTTCCTCTTGAAAGATATCAATTTCATAATTGACAAAATTTAATTTCTTATTAATATGCTTTTTTACATGCTTTTAGTGATGAGAGTAAAATTGGTATTATTAAAGTTTTTTCCGGTTACAAGGGAGACCCGTGAACCTAGTAAAATAAATTAAAAATTCTAATAGCTAATAAAGGGTTATAGATAGTCTCACTGAATATTGAACCTAGAACCTTTTAGTTACGGATCAATGACACATGCCAATGCATTCCTCTCTTTTATAAAAAATGAGCTCAGAGAAGAACAGGTCAAACATTTTGAGGAGTGGGGCACGCAAATATAGGAATATGGGCAAATAAGAGTAAATAATAATTAGGCGTCCCCTTGTTAAAAAGAGTACTGTAGGAGAGAAAATAGCTGTAAAATAGTAGTACACAATCACATTCTCTGGCATGCATAGGCACCAAAAGGTTTCAAATTAATTATTTATAGTTCTACTTTTCCCCTCAAGCAAAACCAGTAGAATCATTTCCTGAAGTTTTTATTTTATTTTATTTTAAAATTTTATTTACTTCTAAATTTTCCTTTTTACTGAGTTTATCTATTTTTTTCTGAATTTTTTTTAACTTAGCATGCATTTTATATTATTTTTTGAATTTTTATAGTGTTCATATCACCTAACTGTTTGCCAGGACAGCAAAATTTAACGGAAAATTTTTATGGATGGTAGATTTGGAATTTGATGATAGTTCTTTTTTTTTGGTAAAAAATAAAGTTCATACTAAATTAAAAAACGTGTAAATTATATGATTTTTAGTGCAATAACCCTGAAAACCTATTTTCATTTTTAGAATGTATGGCCGAACACCAAAGCATTATTTTGTAGATTGAATGCACAATAAATATTAAGCTTTTTTTTTAAAGAGCAAGGAGTATTTAATCATTAATTTAATTATTACAAGTACAAAAAAGTAAAAAAAAAAGATACTTCTATATTTATTTTTTTCTACTTGTAAGAGTCTGATTTTCTTCTCTCTTTCTGGGGGAGTTTCACCATTCATTATGAATATTCTAATATTATTAGTAAAAGTAACCCGCGCTTTGTTGCGAGTAATTTCATAACTAAGTTTTTTTTTGTTGTTGTTTTTATGTATTTCATGAGTGAGTTCATAATTAAATTGCGATGAGTTTTATAATTCTATTTTCATTTGTACGATAGCCTCAATCATAATTTTTATTTTCAATTATCTCATACTTATGTCGTAATAAATAACAGTGGAAACTAATTATCGAGAAAAAAATCAAAACTAATAAGTATGGATTTTTATCCAAAAATTATATATTAGTAAATTTACAATTCCATGATTCATATTCCATTCTTTTCTGATTGACTACTAATTGGAATAACGTAATGAGAAAAGACAAGAATCATACTAAAAGAATTACTTTTCTTTGATCCTGTAAGTATAAAAGATTATAACTCTGTTGAAAAAAGGGAATCTATCAATGAACTCCTAATTTTCAAATAATTTCCTGAATAAATATTTCCTAGATGCACTCTACTATTATGAGAAGGTCTTATGTGCAACGGTGGTACCACGTAAGATTATTTTTGTTTACAAACTAAAAATCATAAATAGCAAACCCTTATTGACTCGTGATATTGTCACATGGTAACCACTTGAGTTTACCCATATAACAATATAAAAAATATATTATTTTTGTCAACAATAGATTTTTTCTATTTTTGTTTACATACTAAAAACCAAAATAGCAAACACTTATTGACTTGTGATATTGTTGCGTGGTACCTCTTGAATTTACCCATATAACAATATATTTAATTACTTAATTACTACAAAATCGAGGGTAAGCTAGTAAATTTAATCAAGTAACCTATTTCATTTTGGAACAAAGCGACATGCTATTTCATTTTTCGGTCATAACATAGATTCAAATTCAATAGGCGGGCTAGAAGGGGATAAAATCTATATAATATATAAATTTGAGTCCAACCTAATAAATAGGGGCAAAATAATAAATGTATTACTAATTTATATGTTAATATATTATAATAAAATTAAATGATGATAATTTATTATTATGAGTAATCATAATATAAGAGAAATTAAAGATTCATTAGATAAATTATTAAAATCAATTAAACTTATTCAAATTTACACACACATAATATATAAGAAAAACACATAAGAGAAAATAGAAGTTCAAAAGTTTGATGCTTTATAATTACTATTCTTTTAACGAATAAAATTGAGGATTTTGACTTAACAGAATTTTTTAAAATTATTTTACTAGAATTTCATTAATAATTGAAACGATAAATATGTACACGAATCTTTACTTATTATAATTCTCGAATTAAATATTTATCATTATAATATAAAATTTACCATATTCAAATTCGTAGGATAAAAAATAAAAAAGAAGAATTGTAATGCAACACAAACTCTCTAATCCATATCAATTAATATTTTAATACTTAGAAGTTAGAAGGACTGTGAGAAATCTGGATGCACACTCAATGCTCTACAGAATATCCTTGCAAAAAAAAAAAAACAATCGAATATTGGTGGTGGGTTGGGTGCTTATCCACTTCCTCACGGGACCCGTACAGTACGGGCGCTCCCCGGCCTTCGGATAGACGCGAGATTCATAGTGGCAATAATGAAAAGATGATTGATAGATTGCAAAATCTATCGAAACAAAAGATTGTTTGACAAGAATATAATGTTTACCAAATAGAGGAAACATATACTGCAAGGGAAATTACAGTGAAGAAAAGTAACCAACACAACGGGAGAATTACAATATGTCCCAATTATGGATCAACTGTCATCAGGTTTCCGATTGAATATTCGTTTCAATGTCCTGAATTCCCATACGTCTGAGCATCACGTCTCTCTCTTAGTCTCTTCATCCTCTAATAACTATATCCGAGTAAAGGTTCAAGAACGCCGTGTAGCTAGTTTCTCGTTCCTAGCTCAGCAGACATGCTAGATGGTAGCGTTCCAAGCAAGCTTAGAAACTTTCTCCCACGCATATGACTAAGTCTCGATGTCCCTGAGTTTCTGCAACTTTCTCCCACGCATATGACTTCCTTTAATTCGGCTTCCTCGAGACTTAGCATAAACTAATACTACAAACAGGCAGAGCTTTTGGACCAGAGGAAGTAAAATTCCCTCAGCATTACTAAGTTAATACCGACCCCCCTATAAATCTGCTGGTAAATGTGCGCGCTTATAGTTTGATGGGCCAAATCCCTCCGGTAATGTTATGACTATGCGGACAAATATGAACTTCCCAGGGCACTTTTCATAGCGAAAGTCGGGAAAAATTTTTTAACGGAACTTTGGTTATTATCTGAAGGGTACTCCCTCCGGCAAAAACGTTTAATCTCTCTCTTGTTTGCCGGAGCAGAAAAAGCATTTCCGTTTAGCTTACAAGAGAGGTTCATTTGATCAGGAACGTCGGGGGGGCACTGTACATATATAGGATCAAAATCCAAATCCCCAACTCATTTATTTCGGCTCAGGGCAAAAAAGGCGAAAGAAATCTTTGATTTCCATAGAGAAACAAATGGCCAGTAAAGCAGGAAAATTCAGAAAATTATGAGGTAATCGTCATGTGCGCTAGCATATGAAAATGAAAATTAGAATCAAGTAATATCTTCATCTTTATTATTTCAATGAATTTCTTCACATATGCTTTGGATGTACTGCAGTTGCGATTTTTTACCATCCTCAGCAAAGATGATTTTTTTACAATGGTGATTCTTGGTTGAAAATTGAAATCCTTCGAAATAATTTAGTCGTCACTTGGTAAGTAAAATAAAATCGCATGAGTGAGCAACATCGTTTATTATTTAAGATGATCAGCCGTACCTTGTCAGTTCACCCAATCCGACAATACAAACTCATAAGTGGTAAGAAGGTCGATACCTCCAGAGAGTCCAACGCAGACCTCTTTTGTTACATCATATCAAAAAATTTTACAGAAATCACGGCACAAAAAGTTCATTTAATGATTACCGAAGTTGAAAATAGGAATTCGTCGCTCGAATTTCAGTAGGATTTTCGACTATCCAAAAACATTTGGGAAAGCATTCATGATTGTACAATCTGTACAAATGACACTAAGGTGGTGTTCCACAATGGCTGTTTACACTAGATTTCCGCATGCAGCGTTAATCACGGGAGTTGTGGATTATTGACCAAGATTAAGAATTAATTGAGCTTTGGATCCACGAGAATTTGGCCCAGGTCCAGGACATAGATAATCCATGTGGGAGTATTGATGGGCTCAAGCTTGCAAGGATCCAAGGAAAGAGGGGAGGCCTGCGAAGGAAGTCTTTCAGGCCAGCTCAGCTCTAGAGAGGCGGCAATATCCAACTTAGGCCCGTCGTGCCTGGGGTTGATGGCCTCAAAATGGAAAGCGTGGGGAGATCTTTACATCCAGGAAACTGCAAGCTAGAGTAATCTTCAAGAAAGCAAGGACGTCTTAAGATGGGCATTGCCATTTTTATTTATTTTGTTGCTCATTTGGAGCATGGTTATAAGGAACTATGGTAGTGTTTGGTTTCATAGTAGGATTTTAGAATTGTGATTTTGATTTTGATTTTGAGTGGTATAAATGGGGCCCACCCTTTAACTTTGTAAGAGTTATGTTGTTTTGTTGTGGGAAAAAGTAATATAAATGGGACCCACTCTTTGATTTTGTATGAGTTATTTTGTTTTGTAGTGGGTAGAATTAAATTAGAATTGTGATTCTAAAATACAATTCTGAAACCAAACAGAGCCTATATTTCTTATTTCCTTTAGTTTAGATTTGGGCATATTTTGCAATAAGATTTAGCCCTAGCTAATTGTTCGCTATACTAGGCTCGTTTATATAAGCTAGGAATGTGGATCATCGTGGGTTTCTTCAACAACATGATATTTGCACTGCTTATTTTATCTATTTTTCGGTATTTTTCATTCCTTTGCACTTTATCTTATGCTTTACTTATCGTTCTTCAATTCTTGCACTTTCATTTCGCACTTAGGATCATAGGACCCACTGAGATTCTCGAAATATCCATCTACCTCCATACTAGCTCCCGAGCAAACATAGAGTTCCATCCACGGCTTGGCCTTCGGGCCCTGATGTGTATTTCTCTTGGCTTTGCAAGGCCGGGATCCATACCACTTGAGTCTTCCGGGATTTATAGGTGCCAGACCTACCGAATTGGCTTTTGGGCCAATCTCATATTTTTTGGGCTAAAACTACGTGTACGTGTTGGGAGAATCAAAATGGCCTTAACCTCATGGTCGTAACGGCATATAATCAATCAATAGCCACATGTACGTTACATATTCATATTGTCAAGGAAACCCAGCTGCCGATTGCACTTGCAGATCTCTTGAACTGTGGCACTCAACGTTCTTTTCCGGTAAGGACGGTTGATAGTTCCACTACTCATAGCTCTTAGGACAGCACCCTCGCACGTCTGGCAACTTGTTTCCTGACCACGTGTAAGCTAGAGGGGAGTTGCGTGGTTTTAGGTGGAACAACTTTCCGGCACGCCCCAGGGGGACCCCATCATGCAGTGTGTTTATGCTAGTCGAAACTCGTGCAGCAGAGAAACGCGCGGAGATGAGTCTTCAAATCCATGACAAGAACTCAGTGAATGTGATAGTGCAAGATCAACTCACAATGATTAATATTATAAATGTACATTTCTTCTAATATATCATTTATACCGTACATTTGTCACATGTTAGAAATATGACCGCCACAATAATTTAGTTTTACCTTATTGCTATTCGCCTATACAATATATATGCCATTGGCATTATATTATGTATACCGAAATAATGGTAGCATTTTAGGGCCCTTATTCCTTACATTGTTTAATTGGGGCTGCTTATGGAGGGTTATAAAAAATTGCATAGAAACTCTCATAATCCTCAACTTGACCATGCTAAGAATTTCGTCGTGACTCTCCTTTCGTGTAGTAGATAAATCGCAAAGAGGGGACATGTCTTTTCATTTTTCAGTTATAGGTTACATTCCTCATCTAGAAGAGGATCCTGGGCATGAAAAAGCATACCAAGTAACCTCGAATTAATGCGCAATCTATATATAATGTAAAATAGCATAACGGAGAGTCAATCCATGCCATCACTTGAATTTCCAAATCCCCAGCTCATTGTTGAGCAATTTTAACATGCTGGACTACATATATGTGCGTAGCATGAGTACGACATCCAGCTAATGTTTGTATTTTAGAACGAAGGGGAACATAACGGTGTTGAACTTCCTTTTTGGGGAAAATTCCCCTAATTACTTGATTCGCAAACAGATTTGTTCTTTCTGTTTTTAAGATTATGAAAACATAATTGTTGATGGCTGCTTCTGCCGTTTCCTCTCAGGGACCCATACCGCCTGTCTAATTGGCCTTCGGATCGAAGTGATTGAGATCATAGTTGCAATATCTTAATAATAGATTATTAATAGATCATTGCAAATTATCTAGCAAAAGATGTGCTTAATAGTTCCAACTTCCAAACCTGTCGGTGGTTAAGTGTGTTCACTTTCTGCGTTTTCACGTGATTTGATAAAATAATGCTAATAAAAAATGTGCCAATTTGCAAGGAAAAATATATAAACAATTATAACTGTAAGTAATTTTTTTTTTGGTGAATATAACTGTAAGTAATAAAAGTAACATAAATACGAATTTTTTTTTAAAACAAATGGAATTTCTTTTTATACAAAGGAGACCATGACCTTGATATAATTAAATAGAAATTTCAGTAGCTAATAACGAAACACGAATAGTTCCTTCACGAGAATTAAACCTAGAATCAGAACATATGGTAATGATTCTGAGAGCGCATATGCACAAGAGCACACACACTATGTCAGTAATATCCGAGTCCGAAAGTGGAAATATGTGACATGATCCATACATTTGTATGTCCCATGTGTTGTTTTGGTGTATTATAGTACTGATATTCAAAATATGTGACATGACATATTCAAAATATGTGACAGGACATGCCTTCTAGTTTTTCCATTATATGGTAGATTTGCGGACTGGAATCAAAATGCCCTCCTTTCCAAAAATCAAAAGATGAAATTAAGAATTTTTTTTAACAATTTGCCACTGTTCATCTTCTTCGTCATCGAAGAAGATGAACAGCACTGCAACTCAATCTAAGCCCTCGATCATTCTATGGCTCTGGAGCAACGAGGTTTGTGAGCACCTGTTGAGTTAGGGAGCCTGAAGTACTGTGAATCCAGATCGTAGCCGGGGGCCCATGTTGTATTCGGTCCATTGGTGATGTAATTAGGGTTTGTTCTCTTTATAAATAGTAGTTTATATCTCTTGTAACCCTAACTCAAAATAGTGGAATACCTGTCTTGGCGGCGCCCCCAGACGTAGTCAGAATTTCTGACGAACTGGGTAATCAATTTCGTGTGTCCTTTCTGCTTTTCATTCATATTGTCTTCTACTATCGTATATTTTTCGCAACAATCGGTATCAGAGCTCGGGTTTGAATCGGAGCAATCTACGATGGGCGGAGGAAAATTGGTGATCGAAAAGTTCGATGGATTGGATTACTGGTTTTGGAGGATGCAGATCGAAGATTATCTTTACGGTAAAGATTTGTGGCAACCTCTAGAGGATAAGTCGATCGGGATGACAGAAGCTGGATGGAAGGTGTTGGATAGAAAGGCGATGAGTGTGATTCGTTTGTCGCTGTCGCGAAATGTGGCGTTTCATACAGCGAAGGAGAAAACCACCAAAGGTATACTGAAGGTTTTAGCCGATATGTACGAAAAGCCATCAGCGGCGAGCAAGGTTCATCTGATGCGGGGGCTGTTTAACCTAAAGATGTCGCAGAGTACTGCTGTTGTCGAACATCCGAATGAGTTCAATTTGATAACGGCTCAATTGACCTCAGTCGCTATCGATTTTGATGACGAAGTAAGAGCCCTAATTTTATTGTCGTCTCTACTAGAAAGTTGGAGCGGAACGGTCACAGCTGTTAGTGCTTCAACGGGGAAGGCGAAATTAAAGTTTGATGAAGTTCGAGATCTGATAGTTAGTGAAGAAATTCGCAAAAAAGAATCAGGGAAAACTTCGGGATCAGCTTTGAGTACAGAAAATAGAGCCAGATCAGAATCAGGGAATTCGCATCGAGGCAGATTAAAGTCGAGAAATAAATCTAAGTCAGGACAAGACAAAAGTTCAATTGAGTGCTGGAATTGTAAGAAACATGGTCATTACAAGAATCAGTGTAAGGCATCGAGAAAGGAAAGAAAAGATGACAACTCAGCGAACGTGGCAACAAAGGAGATTAGTGACGCACTGATCTTGAGTGTCAGCAGTCCGTTGGAATCGTGGGTTTTGGATTCTGGAGCATCGTTTCATTCCTGCCCTAATGCTGATATTATGGAGAATTATACTTCTGGTAATTTTGGTAAGGTTTATCTTGCTGATGATGAGCCTTTGGAGATCGCAGGGAAGGGAGATGTTCGGATTAAAACACCGAATGGACTCGTATGATAGTTGCGTGGTGTGAGGCACATTCCTGGTTTGAAGAGGAATCTCATTTCTGTAGGGCAGTTGGATGACGAGGGTTATGACCTGTCCTTTGGCTCTAGTTCCTGGAAAATAATCAAAGGGGCCATGGTAGTGGCTCGAGGTAAGAAGGAGGGTACACTGTACATGACCGTGAACAACCATGATAACATTGCACTCGCCAATGCAAACAACGATGCAGATTTGTGGCATTGTAGGCTTGGCCACATGAGTGAGAAGGGGATGAAACAGTTATGTTGAAAGGGCAAACTACCAGGTCTAAAAACAGTTGAGCTTGGATTATGCGACGATTGTGTATTCGGGAAGCAGAAAAGAGTCAGTTTTTCGAAGGCTGGTAGAACTTTGAAGGAGCAGAAATTGGAGCCGGTACATAGTGACTTATGGGGACCAGCACCGGTTACATCTCTTGGTGGCGCATCATATTACACGACCTTCATTGACGACTCCACAAGGAAGGTATGGGTTTATTTTCTTAAACGTAAATCTAACGCTTTTGATGCTTTCCGAAAGTGGAAAGCTTTGGTAGAAAATGAAACAGGCCTGAAGGTGAAGTGTTTGAGATCTGATAATGGTGGAGAATACGAGCTCGATGAGTTCAAAGAATACTGTGCTGTGAATGGCATTCGCATGGAGAAAACTGTTAGAGGAACCCCTCAGCAGAACGGGGTTGCAGAACGAATGAACAAAACCTTGAATGAACGTGCTAGGTGCATGCGATTGAAGTGTGGGTTACCGAAGACATTTTGGGCAGATGCAGTTAACACTGCTGCCTTCTTAATTAATAAAGGACCATCAGTTCCTTTGGATAACGACATACCAGAGGCGGTTTGGAGTGGTAAAGAGGTAAACCTGTCATTTCTTAAAGTATTTGGTTGTGTTTCGTATGTTCATGTTGATGCCACTGCTAGAAGTAAACTGGATGCAAAATCTGTGAAATGTACCTTTATTGGATATGGCAGTGATGAATTTGGTTATAGATTTTGGGATGATCAGAATCGAAAAATAATTCGAAGTCGAGATGTCATATTTAATGAGCATGTTTTGTACAAAGACAGGTCGGGTGCATCAGACATTGATAGTGCAGGTACTCTGGTTAAAAGCCCTCAGTTTGTTGAATTGGATATTCCAATCTCACGTGTTAGCAAAATTTAGAATGACCAGGAGGTTGTTGAGGCAGAACCAAGTACGTCAGTAGTTCCGTTGAGGAGATCAGAAAGACAACATCACGCACCGGAAAGGTACTCGCCCTCTTTACACTATTTTCTGTTGACTGATAGTGGTGAGCCAGAATGTTATGCTGAGGCTATGCAAAGTGAGCACTCGAGCAAGTGGAAGCTTACAATGGAAGTTGAAATGAATTCTTTAATGTCCAATAGCACTTGGGAACTAGTTGAGCTTCCAAAGGGTAAGAAAGCATTGCATAACAAGTGGGTTTACAGAATTAAAGAAGAGGTGGATGGAAGCAAGCGTTACAAGGCAAGGTTGGTTGTGAAGGGTTTTCAACAGAAACAAGGTATTGATTATACAGATATATTCTCTCCTGTTGTGAAGCTAACTACTATCAGATTAGTTTTGAGCATTGTTGCTGCAGAGAATTTATTGTTAGAGCAGATGGATGTAAAAATAGCCTTTCTTCATAGTGGTCTTAACGAAGACATATATATGAAGCAACCAGAAGGATACTTGTCCGAAGGTAGCAGTGAGCTTGTGTGCAAATTACAGAAAAGTTTGTATGGTTTGAAACAAGCCCCGAGACAGTGGTATATGAAGTTTGATGGGTTCATGCATGAGATCGAGTTTGTCAGATGCAATGCTGATCATTGTTGCTACTTCAAAAGGTTTGACAATAGCTTTATTATTTTGCTATTATATGTTGATGATATGTTGATAGCAGGCTCTTGTGCTCAAGAGGTGTATAAGTTGAAGAAGCAATTGTCCAAACAGTTTGAAATGAAGGATCTTGGAAAGGCTAAACAAATCCTAGGTATGAGGATTAATCGAGATAAAGTGGCAGGAAAGCTGTTCCTTTCACAGGCTGAATACATTGAAAAAGTTTTGAAGAGATTCCGTATGGATATAGTAAAGCCAGTGAGTACTCCTATGGGTAGCCATTTTAAGCTATCAACAAGGATTTACCTAAAAGTGATTCAGAGCATGCTCATATGGAGAAAGTTCCCTACGCTTCAACAGTTGGAAGTATTATGTATGCTATGGTGTGTACTAGACCAGATATTGCGGATGCAGTGAGAGTTGTGAGTAGATATATGAGTAATCTGGGTAAGCAGCATTGGGAAGCAGTAAAGTGGATCTTCAGATACTTGAGAGGTACCATAGAGAGGGCTCTATGTTTCGAAGGCAAGAATATGGTTTTGAATGGTTATGTTGATGCTGACTTGGCAGGTGATCTTGATAAAAGGAAGAGTACAACTGGGTACGTGTTTACTTTCGGTGGTACATTGGTCTCTTGGGCTTCTAAGTTGCAGAAGATAGTGGCTTTGTCTACTACAGAAGCGAAGTATATAGCAGTGACAGAGGCTAGTAAAGAAATGATATGGCTGCAAAATTTCTTGTGTGACCTGAGGAAAGAGCAGAAGAACAGTATTCTTTATAGCGACAGTCAGAGCGCTATTTTCTTAGCTAAAAATCCAGCTTTTCATTCGAGAACGAAGCACATCGAGTTGAAGTATCATTACATTCGACATCTCTTGGAAAAGAAGGCTTTGCAACTGATGAAGATTCATGGAAGCGAGAATCCTGCTGACATGTTAACTAAGGTTGTGACCTTAGAGAAGTTGAAGCTATGCATGGCTTCAACTGGCCTTGGAACTTGAGGAGTTCGAGGATTGGCGCTGCCGTCATTTATGGGTTATTTGTTGACTATGAAGATGAAGAGATAATTACATTCGTGTTCAGTCTCCAAGTGGGAGATTGTTGAGTTATGGAGCCTGAAGTACAGTGAATTCGGATCGAAATCGGCGATCCAACTTGGGGGCCCGGGGGCCCATGTTGTATTCGGCCCATTGGTGATGTAATTAGGGTTTGTTCCCTTTATAAATAGTAATTTATATCTCTTGTAACCCTAACTCAAAATAGTGGAATACCTGGCTTGGCGGCGCCCTCAGACGTAGTCAGAATTTCCGACGAACTGGGTAATCAATTTCGTGTGTCATTTCTGCTTTTCGTTCATATTGTCTGCTACTATCGTATATTTTTCGCAACAGCACCAACGGTGGGTACGCCTGCCCTCGCAAACCCATCCGAAGGGTCCGAGCCGTCGATCTGGCGAACCCAGCTGTAATGAGAGAGTGAACACCGACGAGCAGCGGAGGCAGAAGGGCGAGGCATGCGGGAGAATTCTTGTCCCTCAATAAGACATGTTCATGGATAAACCTCAATGAGACATCTCGGACTGACTAGAGGTGCAATCTCGTATTTGCGGAACCCGGCGCCGTGAAAGAGCTTAGCCCACTCCTTTTCGCTTCTCTCTTTGCCGCTCCCTGCCACCATCACGAATATGTCGGCGGAAGAGCTCCATATCACTCCACCCATCGACTTCCTTCTGGTCCAACAACAGTATCTCTATAACAATTAACTTTCGTCCATCCTTGCCACCCGTCGTGCATGATTGCCTCCTTGCATGGCCTTTAGCATCTCGATGCTCTCTTCGTGATCCCAGTCACGCAGTATGTGTTACCCCGTGCATTGCTAAAAAATTGTGACATAAAAATGAAATTCAAAAAGGGTGTAACATAGCGGCGCACGCTCTCGCCTATCAACCTAGAGGTTAATGGTTCAATACTCGTGGTGGCATAGGACTACTTGTTACTCTTTATTAATTATTAGGATTTTTATTTCATTATATTAAATTTATGAGCTTTCCTTTCCAACAGAAAATAAAAATAACATACTTATAAAAGATTAATAATACTTAAATAGTTAATGACCATTTGTTTCGTTTCTTTTTCTTTTTTTAAGAGAAAGTGGCCACTTGCCCGAATAATGACAACATTTTGGAGTCGTTTCACTAGAATCATACGTTTGCGTGTCCTATGTGTTGTTTTTGTGTTTTACAATAACGGTTTGAAAGGCGTGATATTTCTTCTAGGTCTTTTCCATTATAAGGTAGATTCATAGATTATGAGAAGAGAGAGGTAGAAAAGGATCATGAAGGCCTATAAGAAAACCGATCGATTGAAATCTGAGTGTTAGCGCATTGAACTTTCTTTTTACAATGAAATATCTTTATTTCTTTTTTAATGTGTATTTTAATATCTAAAAACTCAAAAGATTTCGAATAATCTAATTCAAGTCAAAGAACTTGCCGTAAAATATCTCTATTTACTTGATGGCCATAATAGAGATTTCACTGTTTGTTGTTTCTGTCTTTTAAAGCTGGTAGACGTAATTGTTGATGGACCATTTGCCCGTAGTGACTCGTACTGCCGGGCTCACCAGATGATTATTATTATTATTTTTTTATGAATAGGCAAACTTGCTCTCCCAGATGATTGATTGACAGCGATATCTGAGAATTATTGTTTGGTGAGTTCTATATATATACATATTGATATGACTGGTGGATTGCACTATCTAACAAATGAATTTTTATATGAACATTTAACATAAGATTGTATTTCGGTGATATTACGCAATACATTAAAATGAATTTTTATATGAACATTTAACATAAGATTGTATTTCGGTGATATTACGCAATACATTAAGTTTATTAATTTAAATTAGTTCTCACTTGACTACCAGTTTGATCATAGTCACGAGATGTTTCCATAAGGCTTCAAATATAGTTGGTCTAATACAAGATCTCAGGATCATCAGTTACGCAATCTGGATAAAGTGCTAATTAATGGGGAGTGGTTGCTGTCTGACATTCCCTCTACAGTTGATTTCTTGCCTTCGGATGTTTCAGATCACTGTCCATCTCAGCTATCTATTGGGGGTAAGGGAAGATGCTGGAAGAAAGCCATTCACTTTATCGGATAGATCATCCTCAAATTATTTTCTCTGGTTTCTCAAGTGGGGCAGAGGGAGGAAAGGGGTAACCCAATCACGGTCCTCTATAAAAAGCTGCGAGCACTAAAAGTTGATCTTAAGAATTTTCAAAAAGAAGTCTTTGGAGATGTTCACAAGCAAGTACAACTAATTATGCAAGGCTAAATTGTGCAAGGGTACAATTACTCAAAGAATCCAGAGTTGGACTGTCAAATGCTTGTCTTACGCAGGAAGGTTGCAGCTGTTAAATCTCTGTTTTATTTGCAATGGCCAACTATTGGTGTTCAATTTTTATACTCCCTAAGAGGGCGATCGAGGCTGTCACGCAAAGGTGCGAGGCATTCTTATGGTCCGGCTCAGATAAACTCACAGGCAGGGCCAAGGTAAATTAGAATAATGTTTCTCTTCGGAGGTCTGGGGATTAAAGAATTGGGCTGTTGGAATAAGGTGGGAGGCCAGAAGCATATATGGATGTTACTTATCAAAGCCGGGCTCCTTATGAGTGGCCTGGGTGCATATTTATCTTGTAAAGGGAAGGTGTTTTTGGTCACTCAAGGCTCCTTATGGGTGATTGTTCCTGGAGTTGGAGAAAAATGCTACAACTTAGAGAAGTTGCAAGACCCCTCACAGTGAACAAGGTAGTACTGAGCAGGCATTTCTTTGTTTCCCAGCCATCTCTAAGCTGGCAAAATTGGATATGTAGTACTAAGGGAAGGCGCTTGGCATTGGCCTAGGAGCAATGATCCCCAAGCCTTGGTCACTCAAACTATGGCAGCTCAGCTGTTATTGGGGGAACTTGATCTAGTTTGTATTGAAAGCTTGCAATACTGGTAAGTTCACTTCAGTCAGTGCGTGGAATCAGTTAAAGCTTAGAGGAGTAAAAGTGGATTGGTGTAGGTCGATCTGGGTTTCCTGGTTGCATCCCTATAATATATTCAAGCTTTGATTTTAAGGAAGATGGTGAAAAGTCGTTTGACTTCGTGGGAGTCTATTTTGATCAATCGGTTAAATGGACCCTTTATTGTTCCACAGCGAAAATGGACATAAGGAGAAATGCCTGATCGGAAACAAATGATTTATTGATGCGACAGAAGACGTAGCAAATCAGTATCTCAAGAAAAATAGATTTTGACAACCTTGCCTTGAGGGAAACGGCCTCTGGAGCACAACTCAGGGTGTTTGGCCGTGAAAAAAATGAGATTTTGACCGAATTCCATCGTTTAGGGTCTCAAACGGGCATTTTTATATTATTTGGGCATTTTTACAATTTTAGAAAAATTTTATGTCTTTCGTGTAATTTAGGCGTTTTAATTCATATTTAAGCATTATAAAACCCTAGGGTTAAAGTGGTTGTTTTTTATTATTCAATAAAAATTGGAGCTTTCGTGTTTTTGCCCATTCTTGGATTCGATCTGAGTTGGATACCAATTTCCTAGGAATTCGAAAAATCAATGAGGGTTGAAGGTCATAGTTTTGGTATTCTGCGGAATCAACGGATCTGTGACAGTTACTCACATGTACGCTGCATCCGTTGGTATCAAAGCCGCGTTCGCTCTTGGATCAGCGATGCCGCCCCGAAGAGCGACTAATCAACGTTGTGTTACGGAGGAGGACGAATTGGATCGGAGGATCAAGCAGATCATTGATATCCGACTGGTGGTGGCGCTGAAGCGTAGGCTAGACTTGGTTGTGGATCGCCTAGGCGAGAAGATGAGAGCGCTGATGGAGGCCCGACAAGAGGTCAACTCGAGGCGCGGCCGAGTCCTTAATCCGACTGCAGATTTGAAGGATGTCGAGTATGATTCATATTCTGAAGGTGATGCAACTTTGTTTTTCGACGAGGATCCGTCTGATGACTCATTTTTTGTAGCGGGAGGTGATGAAGAGCCCGAGTTCGATGAGGAGAAGGAGGATGATGACGGAGATGACAAGGGTTATGACGAGAACTGGAAATTCGATGAATTTGAAGGGAATAATGTGGGTCTCTTTGCTTCTACTGAGTATGATGAGGACGACAAGGAGGCTGATGCGGTCTGGGAAGCCATTGACAAGAGGATGGACTCACGAAGAAGAGATAGGAGGGAGTCGAGGCTCAAGCAGGAAATTAAGAAGTATCGTACCTCGAATCAACAGATGAGGACGAGGATGTCAAATGTCTCTATTGAACCAATCACTGCAGCAGAGTATTTTGAGTCAGGATTTTTTTCAATCATCCGTTTCGGACCATGGGCTAACATTAGTTTCCGGTCAAGTATAGAAGATGTGTATATTTGTGTGGATAATTTTGCGCATGATTATGAATTCGAGAATCTAAGCGGTGGGCCTAATGCCTTTTATGGGGTTTTCAATGGTAATTGAACGCAATTTTATCTCTTGGACACAATTTTATCTCTGGATTCGTAGAGCGAATTCTCTCCACTCATGGGAGAATGATACGGCAGAAGACGTGGCAAATTGGTATCTTGAGAAAAATAGGTTTTGACGATCCTGTCTCGAGGGAAACGGCCTTTGGAGCACAACTCAGGGCTTTTGGCAGTGAAAAAACGAGATTTTGACCGAATTCCATCGTTTAGGGTCTCAAACGGGTATTTTTATGTTATTTGGGCATTTTTACAATTTTAGAAAAAATTTATGTCTTTCGTATAATTTAGGCGTTTTAATTCCTATTTAAGCATTGTGAAACCCTAAGGTTAAAGTGGTTGTTTTTTATTATTCAATAAAAATTGAAGTTTTCGTGCTCTTGCCCATTCTTGGATTCGATCCGAGTTGGATGCCAATTTCCTAGGAATTCGAAGAATCAATAGGGATTGAAGGTCGTAGTTCCGATATTCTGCGGGATCAATGAATCTGTGACAGTTGCTCACGTGTACGCTGCGTCATTTATCCACCAGGTAAACTACAAAGGATAATAGGAGAAAACGTTGTTGAAGAAACGGTACAATTAGAGTTTGCTATCTTGAAACCATTAGCAATTATCAGTACTTGCTAACTGTATTTCATCATGGATCCCGATAGTATGGTAAAAAAGGGCATCCTAAATCCACGATGAAAATCTACTCCATAATGAAGTAAGGCTAACAGGATGTCCTGAGCTGGTATCTGAGTACAAGATCTCATCAACTATCATCACCAACAGACAAAATTAGTCAATCTAATCCTTCACAGCCCAGTCCCCAAGTAATCAAACCAAAGAAGCCCGAGGCCTCCTTGATTGGTTCAGAGTAGCGACCATAACAGGAGAGTCTAGACCCAAAAAAAACAAGAAAGTCACAAAAGGTCGATTTTTTTAGGGGTGGATAGTCCTATCAGACTGATGACACAATCATATGTCATGGTGGGCAAGGATGCTATCACGGGGCGGCAGAGACGAGAATCTGTCTTCTAAAGGAAGGGGGATAGCTGATCGATTAGAGAGGTTGGGATGGAGGAGGGCACGACTATTATGCCATTACTACTGCCACCGGAAACATGATAGGACAGAGCAGATTAGGACTGTCGATCTGGCCAAGTAGGGCCAGTCGCGACCAATTGGGTTGCAAGGCCACCGCCACCTTCACTGGCTTGTCACTGCCTCCATGTACGCAGCCACTCACCGCCCTAGATTTGACTTGAGAAGGAGAAAGCATGACCACTGGGGAAGGGGACCGCCAACACATGAACCCTGCTGAAGGTGGAAAGAAAGAGGAAGAGGGCCGCCGCGACCTCCGAAATACCTTCAAACACCATCTCCACCATAGATCCGAGGGCGGCGATGTCGAAAACGTCACGGAAAGGAAGGCCATAGTCACAGGGATGATTCAGTCATGATGGAGCTTTGGGCTTGAGCGGGGCAACAACAGGGACCGGAATAGCCATTAGAACTTGAATAGCCACAGGGATTGAAAGAGACGCAGGGACGACCCGTCCATGAAAATCAACCTCATGGAGGATGATTTAGTTGCTGCTGATCGATTGACTCGATGCCATCTCTTCCTACCTCAGCGATCACAGCCTCCATCACCCAATCGAAAGAAAGAAGAAGGAGAATAGAGGAGAGGGGAAAGGGTCGAAAGAAGTCACCACCAGTGCTCGGCCGCAGTCGGACGTGCACGTGAGGGAGACGGATATGAGGTCTTTACTGTAGCAGGGGGCCGTATTTTTTTGTACAGAGAGGACAGTCAATCTAATAGAGTTTTCTCCACAGGAGTCTAGGGCTTGATTTGTGAGTGCTATTGCTAATATAAAAGTGCTCAAATATAATTATTGAAAAATAAGTGTCGATTTCATAATAAATTAAAAATTAAAATTAATACTAGCAATTAACTAAATAATGGTTTAAAAAAAATACTAAACACTTGCTTTTGTTTAAAATCTAATAAAATAAGCATTTATCCAACTACCATCGCATCCATAAGCGAAGCCTAAATGATGAATGCATATAATAGTTTCTTGAGCCTCTACTTTTGACAAATTTAGGGTAAAATGCACTAACTTCTCTTAAGATTTGGAGAAGTGGCACTTAATCTCATTTGTTGAGAATATATACATTTAGTCCCATTTGACTTAGGTGACCAATTATTTTTTTTGAGAAAAATATCAATTGAGTTCATAACTTATTGATTTTTCTTTTCAAGTTTGTATATTTAAATTTTTACTGAATAAAGCAACCACATTTCATAAAATATTTGTATAAGAATTTTTTTATATATTTTAAATGTTAGAAATAAAAAATATTTAAATAATAATAATAATAATAATAATAATAATAATAAAGAATTTGGTCAAATAAGGAGGAGAAAGGCATCCAGTAACGTTTATTTTAAATTTAGAAATCAACAAATGGAGTACCTATTTAGAAATCATATATTTAATTTGAAATTTAAATTTGGGTAGGTTGGGTACCTATATGATTTCTTCAAAAAATCCAAGAAAGTAGTTGAGGTATTGAACGTTCTGGAATTGAAATTGGGTGTTCGATTTCTTGATCGACTCGAACCTCGATTTTTGGCTTTCTACTTTCATTCCTTGTGCCTTGCAATAGGCCACCCCTCTTCCCTCTCTTTATTTGTCCTCTAGATTGAATCTTTCAACCTTGTTTATTATTTAATTTTTAATTTTTAGTGCTTAAATAAAAAATAAAAATAATAAAGACTCTGAATGAATCTTTATGTAATGTGAACCTTATTTAGTAAAAAAATAAATGCATGGAGTATAAAGGAAAAAACTAAGAGAACCTTGTCAACATCCCATTTTGGTCCACCGGCTCCAACAGAGGACTTCCAACCAAAGCTCGGAACACTATTCATGATCGGGAAATTGGAGGCGAACGTGCAGGCATAGAGTCATGAATAAACAAGAGAAAAGTAGGGTCCACTAGGAGAGCACGAGAGGGCAATCGAAAGAGTAAACAGACGACGAACCCCAAAAACAGCAGAGACTGGCACTGTGGTACTATTCATCGTCGGATCATCAGAGCGTCAGAAGATATCCGATATGGGACTTTAAAAATCCCTCTTGGTACCAAAATGACCAATGGCGCCTCCGAGCACATTTCAGAAGCCTCCTGCTAAAGCCGGAGTACCCCCGAACTCTCATAGATGCCTCCCCTGATAAGGCTCCCGGGGCGCCCGATCCACGAACAAGTAAACGGTACCCGGAAACGGGCCTACACACACCCGAGGACTATTAGGATCATGGAACAAGTTTCAGAATGCCTTTAGAAACTCGTCTTGATCTCCCGAGTAAGTCCCGACCCGAAAAAGGGGACCCCGTCAAACAGAATCTAGCATTCAGAGTTCATTCGGTGGAAAATTGATGTCCGAGCTTTACACCACTCACTCCCTACAACTCCTAGGACTAGGAAAATCATTTCGGTTCGGACCAAGCAAGTCATACCGATCTCCCGAGTGAAATTTCAATGGTCACGAACGTCTCCCGACAAGCCTTCGGGACTCATTTTTGACAAACAGTGATCACAGTGGTCTCCGAACACATCAGAACACTCGAGAAATACTGAGAAAGCCCCGTTCGTGGATTCCTAGGTCATCTCCGGTTATCGATCTCCAGCCGGGGTCGACGAGTAAACCGTTTCGCTCAATGTGAAAAATACACCGGTGCGAGCCTTACAACACGC
The DNA here is from genome assembly GCF_007655135.1 of Punica granatum. Lineage (NCBI taxonomy): Eukaryota > Viridiplantae > Streptophyta > Magnoliopsida > Myrtales > Lythraceae > Punica > Punica granatum. The sequence continues at coordinate 35,473,554 of NC_045130.1, read as the reverse complement.
AGAAGTGCAAATAGGCGTCAAAAGCGGACAACTTCGCTCCGATCATCCAAACAGAGCAAAATCGGCTTTCGAGTCCCCGAGTCATCCGAGCATTCGCTTTCAAGAAGCATGTCAATATTAGGCTCATTAAAATCGTATTCACGCGCACATTGATAATTCGTCGTTCAAGTGAACCACGGAAATCGAACGCACGATCAATCGAGCCCCGAGCTTCTTCCGGCTTTCTTTCTAGTCAAGTGGGACCCTTGAGCTAAGCAAGCCGAACCGAGCCAAGCCAAGCCCCAAGCTATGGCTTCTCTCTAGGGGTGGTTAAAAAAGCAAGCCAACTCTCCCCCATCCACCCATTTCAAAATATCTTTTACACACTTCTTATCCATCCTTCCATCCATCAACTCTCATTTCCCTTCTCTTCCTTTCCCCACACTCAACAAGACAACTTCCCCACCCTAATCTTCCCTCCAAAATTCGGAACCCCTAAGCACCCCCTCTAATTGCACTTAAACTCACTAATTTGGCTCATTAAGGCATCCTATAAGTGCCTAATTGCAAGACACTTTAATGAGAACTCAATTTCCATTCTCTCTCAAGCTTTTTCACTCTAAGAGAACTTCCAAAACCCTCTCAAACTCCAGCAATCAGTCCTGGTCGTTCAGCTCAAGCACAGCCCGGCTCAAGGCTGAAATTGCCGGAAAACTCAACCGTTTTCCAGCGACCGCCACCCAACCCGAACCGAACTTGACCAAACTTCATATCCCCCATGTTTTTGACCTCCCGAGTCCATTCACGGTGTTAATTTTGCCATTTGAAGTCATCTAGGTCCCGTTTCAGCCCAATCCAGATTCGGGTCCCTAGGGAGTTTCCCGATTTCTAGGCAAGTTCTTCCTTCCCGACTTATCCGAGTCTCAAACAAACTACATATCCCACATGTATTCGACCTCCCGAGTCCATTTCCGGTGTTAGTTTCAGCATTTGAAGCTTCCAGCATGTAGATCCATAACAGTCCAGAATCGGGTCTCTAGGTACTTTCTTGGTTCCTAGGCGAGTCCCGCTCCCCGACTTTGCCCGATCCTTGACCAAACTTCTTACCCCACATGTTTTCGATCTTCTAAATCCATTTCCGAACTTAGTTTTAGCATTCGAAGCCTCCAACACACCGTTTCAGCAGGTAACAGAAACAGTACAGAAACCGGTTTCCATGGGATCCTCGAAACGCCATTTCTTCCCACGACCATGGCGAGTCGTGCCATCACTTCCTAGGGGTTCCTCATGACCCTCACTCTTCCTCGTGACAAGGTAGTCACGTGCCGAGAGCCGTTCAACCGTGCACCACCGCCTTTTCTCTCCTTTCTCCCTTCACAGATTTTTCCAGTTTTTTCCCGGTTTCTTTGCATCTTTCAGGAAAATTGACAAGTCCAATCCTCATGAAACCACTGCATTCATGATTCTCACTCAGTTAGGAGTCCAATGCCACCGACCTTGCATCAAAAGACCACCGAGAGCCTCCCGTAGAGTCGTTTCTTCATCGGGTGCCAGTCGGGTTTGTTCCTCTGGGTTTCTTTTCTAACCTGAACTTTGCAGGAACGTATAGGTCAGCTGGGGTTGAATCTCGCTACGAGCCACCTATCACCATGAGCCTCAGTCAGTTAGGAGTCCCATGCCACAAACCTTGCATCAAAAGACCACCGAGAGCCTCCTGTGGAGCCGTTTCTTCACCGGGTTCCAGTCGGGTCTGTTTTGACCCGACTGGGTATGTCCTTTTTTACTGAGCCGACTTTGTTTTTGATTTTCGGAAAATCTACGCATGATCTCCTCCCAAAACCACCAAAGGCGCGATCCTTAGTCTCTTAGGAATCCAACGCAACTGGCCCCGCACGAAAATTCCATCCCGATCAACCGGTACAGCCCCGACAAGCCAGACTGCCAGTCGGGTCTGCCAGTCGACCCGACTGCACCGGTTCGGATCTGTTTGTTCCAGCCGAGTCTCCCGACTCCCTTTGCCACTGCTCCGACTCTTTCCTCATGTTCCAAGGCTAGGTAAAACTCCTCTATGACTTAGAAAAGCTAGGATCTTCGATACTTGTTTGTTATGGGGGTTAGGGTGGTTAACAAACCGAAATGCATGCAAGTTCAAGTTTTTATATATTCCCATGCAAATGTACGTCATTTATCACGTTGCACGTCCATATAACGTATGTACCGTGATGGGAAATGGCTAGGATCGAGGTAGGAGAGACGTCTAAGCTACGGTCAAACCAAGGGAACCCACGGCCTAGTCCCAAGGAAGGAACCCGTGAGCTCTCTTGGCTCACCCGAGGCTAAGGCAGCCTCTCCTTCCCCGAAGTTAGTTGGTTCCCGTGTTTTTCCGTCGTTTATCGCATGTAATGTATTAGTATGACGGGAAAGGATTTAAATCGGAATTGAAGAGCCCATCTTGACCCGTGTGAGCCATGGAAACTCACGGCCACTCTTGAGGGGATGTGGCCGAGAGTTCCTCTGGACCACACGGGTCCAAGGAGACCTCTTTCATTTCGAAATAGATCGGTTCCCGTGTTTTCGCATTTTACCATTGCATGAATCGACGCCGTTTTACCGATTCCTTTATATATATATATATATATTGTATGTGTTCGTTTGTGTGTTCGGTTGTATTTCGAGATTTTGGCGGCGTCGGTTTCCTTCCATTATCACCGAAATATGTGTTATTATTGTGCTCAATGTATTATGTATGCAAGGTTCGGCTAGAATCGACATAGGAGACTCTCCATAACCCAAGTAGGGTCAAGGAGAGCTCTCGGCCTAACCCTTGGAGAGGTGGCCAAGTGCCCTTTGACCCTTCCCGGGTTTAGGACGGTCTCCTTCGTTGCTTTGGAATCATCCCTTGAAATTAAGTGTACCCATATTTTGTGTTTTTATCATCAATCATGTGTTAGCCGCCTCCTAGGAGAGTTAGTTTTGGAAGATTATCCGTCAAGTCCACAATTCCTCGATATACGATCACTACCACCGAATAATTTCACAAATGGGAGAAACGTGACGTATTATTCGGTTAATTAAATCACTTTGACTAAATAATTGGATAAATTGATCGCTAATTCGTAAGTGCATTGATGATTCACGGAACGGCGGAAATGCCATTTTTCTTAAAAAGCTCACAATTTCAAAGCACCGAGACGTGTAACACGAATATAATCGGTGTCTAGCAAGTACTCGCGTACTATGACTCGAGTCCGGGCCCAATTTGAGGCGGCTCGAGTCGAGACGCGCGAGTCCTTTTTAGACCTCTTCGTGTCACGCGATCTTTAATTTATATGTGAACTATACACGTTTTACCGATCAAGGGCATAATCGTCATTCCGCGCTTCACCGATATCCTAGGCATTATGGAGTCGGAAACACCTCGATCTATGGACGGAAAAGGGCGACCCATTCGGGTGCGAGTTTCATTCGCACGGCCAATTTCGTTCACTTTCGGTGTTTCTATCTCCCTATTGTAGATTCGGTTGTCAGCATTTCATTTTTGTTGCAAAACACGAAAAATCAAATTAATCATGCATTTGAATTAATCAAACATTAGATAATGGATAGGCGGAATGCTAGATTCCAATCTAGAGTCAAAATACGGGTTTGGCGAATTCGGTGAAACCGCAATAGCACCTCACAGAATAGAGTTCTAAAACAAATTCACACATTTAATTGGCCTAGAATCACATCTCAGCCCACCTCTTTGTTGGCCTAGGTTAGATACATTGTTTGCTAATCAACCCCGGTTAATAACTGATTAAGTCACGTACATTTGACTTAACATACAACTTGTCTGTATTTATCTATATTTGTCAGTTGTCGTCTGTTTTTCCATTAGTTTTATTAGTTTTCTTCTATTTTCCATTTGCTTTTGCTAATTTGTTGCGGTTCGGGTCCGAGCCCATAGGTTACGTGTTGCACGGGGCCCAACACCCTAAATCACCGAATACGAGGTTCAACGCCTCCTAACTCACTGAGCATGTGCAACCCGAGTGCGGAATGAGATCTAGCCTCGAGTCACCATCACACTCCAAATGTGGCCTATGTGGAAGGCAATTTGGATTGAATGTGTGAAACGTATTTAGATATCACCCGGGAGCTCGATCGGTCCAACGGTTACAGTAGAAACTAATCGATTCTCCTACAAACCGTCGGTTCGATTAGACCTGACCCCCGGCTCTTCGAGTCCGCGTTGCCTTAATTTATTTATCGGTTATTCAAAATACACGGAGAGTCGAAGTGAAATATTGGCCCAATGCAAACCGATCGGGATCCATTTACTTATTCAGTCGTACTTTGTAATTATTCAGGAGAACATTACGAGGATTTTATCTGTACATTCACTCATTCATTTGTAAGGATTTCCGATCGGCGAGCGAGAGGTCCGAGTATCGAACCGGTCAAGTCGGTCTATTGTTACCAAGAGATGAGTAAGCTCGTATACTCGTGGTTTTAGTTTGCGTAGGGAATCGACCATCACGGTTTGATGAATTGTAATGCTAAGATAGTGAACCGATTCCTCGACGAACAAGCCTACTCATCTTTCAGACTCTTGGCACAACTTGATCAATTCATCGATTTTACGGTGTCAAAACGGGCGAGTCAAGTGCAACCCTAAATCACGCGGTAAATAAAGCAAACTAGAGTATTGAAAGAACGTGCGAGATATAGGCCCGCACGTAATAGAACCCCCGAATTCGGAATTTTTGGTTCCGTATGACCATTGTCTGAGTATTTAGGTGTACCCCGTATCCCTAGACTCGGGCGACTCAATGGCCCTCGACCTACGGGTCGTAAACAGTAAGTGGCGACTCATTCTCACGCGTGTCTGTCGCGCGCCCCCGGGAAGGTGGACACTCCCGAGCTGCGTTGCATAGGCTTCGCATATGCGTTCCCCAACGAGATAAAATTCGGGTGCGCACAAACCTAATTCATATTCTCTCAAAAAAATAATAATTTGATCAACTAAGTCAAGTGGGATTAAGTGCATATATTATCAACAAATGGAGTTACAAGCTATTTCTCTGAACCTCAAGGGATGGTTAGTATATTTCACCCATAAAATTAGTTACAATTATCCTCCTGATTCGGAAAATTAGCCTCTCCACGACTCACTTTCCTCTATCAAAATCCCTGGTCCTTCCTTCTTGTTATTGTTGCCTCTTTGTAGGATGAGATCATGGATATTAACAAATTTATTTTATTGCTTTAATTTACAAAGAGAAACTCATGAATTTAGAAGCAAATAGGAGAAGGGAAAAACAAAGAGACGCGAGTGTTTTCTCTACTGAGAATTATATATGCCCGACATCAGAGATCGAGACGAAGGTCGCTGCAGTAAATCGAATGAATATATTTACCAGGTGCAAACCACACACTGGACAAATATGTAAAAAGGCTAATAAAACAATTTATTCAATATTGAAAAACCAATGTAACCGCACTAAGCATAGCAATTAGATAAACTGAAGAATCAGTTTTTTTTATTCAACCTTATAGTATTAAGAATTGTTCATTTTTTTCCTTTAAGAGAAAAAGAAAAAGACTGCACCTTAATATTTGGAACCCAATGGGCTTCCAGCTAATTTGATCGAGGCAGGTCAGCCCACTAAGGAGTAAAGCTCTTTCAGTGTGAATTTTCTCCATTCACAAGACTCGAACACAAAACTTCACTTAAGGGAAACAAGCGCAGAACTATTTAAAATTACCCATACTAGTGAAGTGATTTTCTTTATTCTATTTGTCAATGGATATAGCATAAAGATAAGGAAAGTATTCTTAAGAATGGAGGAAATATCAATTCTTTTACGGTAGAGAGATATCAATTTACTCCTCTTAAATTCCATTCTTCCGGGACTACTTCGTATGATAATGGAGTTTAACTCTATTATAACTCTACGCCCCCCCTCTTCAATTTTTTTTTCAAAATTTAACAACATATTGATTATTATTTTGTCTTTTTCTCCTATTTAATAATAAATTTTCACATTTTTTCTAATCATTATTATAATCAATTTTTTAATAATAAATTCATCAACTCCACTCCATTCTTCTATCAATTCAATAACATAATCATTTCTTTTTTTTTTATCTTTTTCTCGTTTTTAATAATAAATTTTCACATATATTTTTTCTTAACCATCATTACAACCCCACTTAAATATATATTAATATTTGGAATGGAGTGAAGTTAAACTCCACCCATTACCAAACGCCAGAAGAATCATTCTCTTGATAGAAGAAATTCTTTTTGAGTCAAATATACTCCCCTCCCTTAATGTTTTGCTTAATTAACTTCATCCCACTCTTAACCAAAATATACGCTTCACCCCCTTGACTTTGTTGACTTAATAAGAAAATTTTCTTTTGATCCTCAACTATTAACTACTTTTCACTTTCATCCTAATTCTTTTTTCTTTTATTCTTATCCTCAACGTGACCATTCCTCTCCCACTCATTATTATATTGCCAAAGTAGTTACCATCCCTCTCCTACTCCTTATTGATGTTTCTTTTTATATTTATTTATTATTTTTTTAGAATTATTTTATTTATTCATGAAAGATTACATGGTCGAAAATTTATATATGAAATTTGTATTCCATTTTAAATGCCGCCAACACTCCAATGAAGTACAATGTTGGGTGATGGTATGGTCGCCAACAAGGTCTACATTGCAAATATTGAAATTACAGCCCGTTTGATTTCGCAATCTGATTTTAAGATTTTAACTCTAACTTAACTCTACTTACTACACAATAAAAGTCAACAACACGATTATTACTTTTTCATTTTCTTCAATTTTTAATCATTCAATTTAATTTTTAATAATTAATTCTCTCAATTGTTCATTACTTTTTCCACAATTCAACAATACAATCATTACTTTTTTTCAATTATTCATTACTTTTTCACACTTTTTCTCATAATTCAATATCACAATCATTACAAACCAATTAAAATCAAAATTCAACTCAACTCAACTCTAAAACCAAACATTAGAATTCCTAATTTAAGATATCGACGTTATGAGTGGAGTCTTGTCAAGTGCAAATAACCCCATGATCTCTAATGGATTACCTACAAGCGTTCTTTTTCTTTCCTTATTTTCTTAATTTTTAAAATTAAATTGCATCCGAAAAAGATTTAAATGTCAATAGATTTGAGAGTGATTTAAATAGCAAGACCACACATGGACTATCCATGTATTATAGAACGAACTGAAAAGTAAACTAAAGATTGAGGACCAAAAGAATTTTCATAAGTCAACATGGTCAATAGGTGGAGTATCAATTTTTTTTAATAATAGGGCGGAGTGTTAAATTTGGCTAAAAATGGGGTGGTGTGTCACAACACAAAATCTGCGTGGAGAGTGTATTTTACCTTTTTTTGTAAGGAGCCCATTGTTCTGTTACAAAGGAGGTATGTGAGCCTAATAAAATGAAATAGAAATCTTAACAGCTAATAAAGGGGCGCGAGTTCTTTCACTAGTATCGAATTTAGAACTTCTTGGTTAACAGGCGAGGGCGTGTGTTACCGTGCTATACCCTCCTAGTTACAAGGGACACAGGTAGTCCCATTTCGATAAGAGTGGATTGATACTCATAGCATAAGGCATTATACCCGAAAAGGGGCAAAGCACTGTTTTGATGCAGGTCACGAGAGCAGTACAAAAAAATCCTAGATTTTCGAATTAAGAGAGATATCGTGAAAGGTTTTTTAAAATTTATTAAGAGATTCTTTTGGTATTATTTTTAATTTTTATTCGTGACTCAGGAAGATTTTTATTTCTTTTCAAAAATATATTTAATATTTAGGAGAATTAAAAAGTTTAATTTTTTGCGTGTCAATATATTAGATAAGTATGATCATAATTTCATTGATGATTTGATCGAGTAGTCGAAGAGACAACCATAAGTAAAGGATTACCACGAAAAAGATGAGACTTCCACATTACGGGACACTTGTCCGCGTTAATAATTAAGAGGAACATCGGATCATTATTTTGAGGCAGTAGTACATAAACTGAAAATGATAAATATTGGCATATTAATCATATTCAAGGGTATACTTCGATCAAAGACCGTAGACCTAACATAGGAGTTATCTTATAGTCACGAAAACCTGCTTCGACAAAAAGTTTAGCCCATTCTCTTTCGGTCCGCTCTTTTGCATTATACAAAACAATCATCAGCATGTCGAGGAAGAGCTGTGTCTCAACCGACTCTGCATCTTCTTTACAGTATCCCAACACGATATCGACAATAATCAACTTGCGTCCCTTGCCTTCCCTTAGTCCGTCTTTGCACCGTTTCAGTATCTTCAAGCTTTCCTCGTCGCTCCAGTCATGGATTATCCACTGCTATAAGGGAATGTACTTTTCCCGTTAATCGGCAATTATGTATATCTGCATGGTTTGATCTCCTAGAATTCAATCCCCCATAATATCGTACCAATATATGTATGTTTGTGTTCAAAACCTTTATTGGCCGATGAAGTTACTGGATTATCGATATACGAGATTATTTAATCATAAATTACCTATCGAGAAGAACTGATATTATATCGGAAACTTGCCTTCAGAAGATACGCGTCTGCTGGTGGAATTTCCTTGAACATGTTCCCTGCAACGTACTTCACGTTCTTGGTCCCTTTCAAGCCTGCCACCACGTGCGGGAGATCAAACACCGTGCACTCTAAATCCGGGAACTCCGCCGCGATCGCTTTAGCCATCGTCCCAGTTCCACCCCCAACGTCCACCAGTGACCTCAGCCCCTCGAACGCCCTCTTGCAATCCGATCCTAACACCTCGGTCGCTACCAACCTGGCATCGCTTGCCATTGCATTGTTGAAGCGCAAGTTCTGCTCTGGCTCATTGCCCATGTGCTCCCATATGAGCGATCCATGCTCCGTGCTGAATGGAGTAGGGTCATCGTTCAGAAACCAGGCGCCCAGGCAGTGCCATGGGTCCGTCAGTGTGGGGTCCAGCATCGCGAGTGCGAAGGGCCTTGTGCTCAAAGGGTTGTCCTTGAGGAGGAGGGAGGAGACATTGTTTAGGGCATACCCTACCTCTTCTCGGTCATCCTCGGCAACTACTCGGAGGCTTGTCTGTTCGAAGAAGCCCGAGTGGACAAGGATGCGCATGAGGTGGAAGATGCAATGAGCCTTGCCAGAGTGGACCGAAAGTGCCGAGACAAGCTCGCCGATGGTCATGGGGCCACCGTGGTTATGGATGATGTCGGGTATGCCCAATTGGAGGGCACATTTCAAGGACATGGAGTTGATGAAACTGAATATGTGATTCCATATGTGGGCTTGGGCATGCGTAAGTGAGCCTCTTGCATTACCCCCCATTGTCTTGCTCATGCCCGAATCCTCCATTTGGTATGTGCTCACTGGACTCGACTTGTATTTGGTGTGTATGTGTATTGTAAATGATACGTCTCAATCCTGCGAATTATATAGAAACCTATGGTTGACTGTTTGATGCGTGCTGGAATAATAGTGACTCCAACTAACTCTCTTCTCTAATTTGTAATATAAATTAAATGCGAATTTCTTAAGTTGAGAAATAAAATAAATCATATGATAAGTTCATATTAGAGAACCAATAGGACACCAGCTTGAAATTGGGGCATGGAAAATTATATGTGCTGCCATCTCTTTTTTATATTTCTTTTTCGGTTACTAGGGAGGTCCACATAGACTAATACAATGAAATATTCTAATATCCTAATAAAGAACATGGGTAGTTTCACAACGACTGTCGAATCTGAAATATCTTGATTATCAGCCGAAAGTATGTGTTGCTGCTCTACAGTCTCTTTGATTCTTGGTGCTTCTTGAAAAGAAATTATTAGCCTTTACCTATTGAAAAATAAAATAAAATAATATTATAAATGGTAATAAGTATAGTATAAGATATGGTAAGATGAGTACACGTTATTGTTTGAGGAAATAATTTGAATTTTGCTAATTTTAGCGGGGCAGCATAAAACACGTGAATATTGATTATATACCGAAAGTAACATTCCATGGAGTCCTGGCCCGATAATTTATCAATATAAATAGACTGCAATTATGGGGTCAGCTGACCTAATTGATTCCTAGAAAAGCCATAAAAAGGATGAACACGTGGAAGACACTTTCTTCATTTTACTCACTTTTCTTAATGCTCTAATTAATTGTGGTTCTCTTATGTCGAATAAAGATTTATATTACTCGAAAGGTCCATTTAATTGGGACATTCAGGGAGACGGGACTATCTACCAAGGATCAAAATTCAAATAACCCCACTTTTTATTTTGAGTCGTGTTGGGAAAAGTCAATTGGGAAAAGTTAATCCCACATCGAAAGTATAAAAGAATATAGAATGGTTTATATGGAATTGGACATCACAATTTGATAGCTCGAGCTTTTGAATTGAAATTGAGCTCAAGTTCATGTAAGTTTGGTAGAATTTAAGATGGTATCAAAGCTCATGGTAATGATCCTAGGGGCGCGGGAGCACACATACTATGCCAGTGAAGTTCAAGTTCGGAAGTGAAAGCCTCCCTCATAGTAGTTGACACCCCCCTCCCCCTCAGAAGGGAGGAGAGACTAGTTCGAGGTAAATTGTTGAGTGCGGATGGTTAAGGTTAACGTGTCACGTGTAAGCAAAGAGTGAGAAAGACAACACGGTGTGACATGAGAACGGATGTTGAGAGTATAAAAGTCAATTGGAAAAAATTAATCCCACATTAAAATTATAAAAGAAAATATAATGGTTTGCATAGGATTAGGTCTTATATTTCAGTTGAAATTGAGTCCAAACTCATATAAGTTCGGTGAAATTTAAGAAGTTGCACCGAAATGAAGAGAAAAAATAACCATTAATTGTTCTCCATGGGTCGGAATCCAATTAAGGCATCCTATATAAAATTTATAGACCGGCCTTGATGATGCGCCAACATATATATGTATATGTAACTATGTATATATATAAAGGACATCCAACTATTTTGTGGTGAAAGAAAGAGAGAGGGCGATGGTGAGCGTGGGCGGCGCGACCACCTCCGTGATCAAGGTTGTTGCCCCTATAATGACAGCTTGTTAGAGTCATTAAGCTAGAGCCATACATTTGTGCGTCCCATCCGTTGCTTTCCATTATATGGTAGATTTATGGACTAGAAGAGGATAGAGGTAATAAAAGATCGGAGAAGGGCAAGTAAGAAAACCATGTAGTGATGTAAATATTACGTCTTGATGTTTATGCCTTGATCTGAATGTACTTAGTTAAGCCGGGTCAGGAAACACCATAGAGCGAAACTCGAGGTTATCGGGCTTGGGTAGAAGTGAGATGATAGGGATACAAAGTGTGTAGGCTAATTACTTATGATCTTAGGCTAATCTCATTAAAATCAGAAAATCACATAAAGTCTTGAAGTCACATTTTCACGTGACGCTTAGTTCGCTGGATAGAATTAAGAGAGAATATAATTGAAAAGATGAGGGAATTTGAATGATTAGAATTGAAATTCTAATTCAAGACCTATGGTTGGTCGGTTCTCGGAATTAATACAAAATGGAATCAAAATAATTATAGGAGACTGGAATGCCCTCCCTTCCAAAAATCAAAATATGAAATTAAAGAAATTATTCTTTTAACAAATTGCCACCGTTCGTTTTCTTTGTCATTGAAGAAGATGAACAATACTGCAACTCAATCTTAGCCCCCGATGATTCCATGGCTCCGGAGCAACGAGGCTTACGAGCACCAAGGGTGTGTTCTCCCTACCCTCGTGAACCCATTCGAAGAGTCCGAGCCGTTGATCTGGCGAACCCAGCTGTATTGAGAGAGGGAACATCGACGGGCAGCTGAGGCAGGGTGAACATCGCGAACCCATCCGAAAAGTCCGAGCCATCCATCTTTTTCTCGTATTTAAATTTATGAGCTTTCATTTTTAACAAAAAGAAAAATAACATACTTATAAAAGATTAATAATACTTAAATAATTTGCACCGAAAAATAATAATAATAATAATAATAATAATACTTAAATAATTAATGTCCATTTATTTTATTTATTTATTGAGTCAAGTGTGGTTTTAGTCCTGAAAGATCCCATAGCCTTGGGTTTGGTCTCTCAAAAATTTTTGTCATTGTTTTCATCCCTCAATCTCCATTCCGTCTGATATTTTAGTCATGCCGTCATCTTCCGCATACTATCTGTAACGAAAATCTCACGTGCCAGATGAGTTGGACCTAAATCCATTAACCACCCACCTAAATTGCCAAAAATGGCGCCGTTCTCTTCCTCAATGCATACCCCGCCCTAACACCAAACAAGTTCAACCATTCCCGCCAAAATCACACAAAGACGTTGTAATCTACTGTCAGAGAGTTAGCAGAAATCTTAGCTTATGTTAAAGAGAGAGTTCTCCCGCTTCCTAATGAACAGAGCAAAGTTGGTAAATCTAGTTTGGCTCCTTTGTTAGGTCTGAGCTAGTATGAAGAGTTTCTTTTTGATATTCCTGGACGAGTATTGTAATTGTAAATACCAGTTTTGATGATTGAAATGAAGAAATTGTCGAAAATATTAATCCTAGATAGAAAATATGTATCCAAATTCATTGGTTTATATAAAATTTGGGTACCATCACTTATCATCTTGATCTTTTAAGTGAATATGGGCCCGAGCCCATATAAGCTCAATGGAAAGTTAATATGGTATCAAAGCTCAGGTTAGGTGTATGCGTGCCTACGCGCGTGTGCGCACCCACATCACGTCAGGCCCAGTATGTCGAGTGCAACCAAAGGGCACCTCGTGTTAGTCCCCCCTCGCCCGAGTACGGAAGAGGAGCCCGACTCGAGGTCAATTGTTGAGGGCAGGTGTTTAAGGACACGTGACAATATGTAGGCAAAAATAGACCACACGTTGCATGTGAGGACGGGTGTTAAGGATATTAATCCTATAAAAAAAAGATGTATCAAAATCCATTGATTTATATAAGACTTGTGTACCACCACTTATTAACTTGAACTTTTAAGTGGATATGGATTCGAGTCCGTATCAGCCCAATGAAAAGTTAATAGAAACAACATTTTATCGGAAAAAAAAATTGCCCACTTGAGCAGTCACATTTTTCAAATATGTTCAAGCTTTAGTTTAAGGAAAATGGTGAAAATTCGTTTGACTTTGTAGGAGTCTATTTTGATCAAACGGTTAAATAGACCCTTTATTAATTCACAGTAAAAATGGATATAAAGGGAATTGCCCGATCGGAAATTACAAGAGTATAAACAAACGATTTATTCATAGGCAAATTACAAAGGATAATAGTAGAAAAATATCAGAGAAGAAAGGGTACCATTGGAGTTTGTTATCTTGAAATCATTAGCGATCATCATTACTTGCTAACTGTACTTCATCATGGACCCTGATAGATTTGGAAAGAAGGGCATCCTAAATCCATGATGAAAATCTACTCCATAATGAAGTAGGATAGACGTGATGTCCTGATCCGGTATCTGAGTAAAGATCCCACCAACAATCATCACCAACAAACAAAATAGATCTACCTAATCCTCAACAAACCAATCCCCAATGATCAAACCAAAGAAGGCCAAGGCCTCCTTGATCTCCTTGACCGGTTCAGATCAGCGACCATAGTAGGAGAGCCGAGACATGAAAAAACCAGTAGAAAAAGAGCAAGACACAAAAGGTCTAATTTTGTAGGTGGCAGGTAGGATTGTCAGATTGATAGTGCGATCATGTTTCGTGGTAGGCAAGGACGTTATCGTAGCGAAGCCGAGAGAAGAATTCCTCTTCTGAGGGAAGGGGGAGAGTTGATCGATCAAAGAGCTTGGATGGAAGAGGACGCAACCACTACGCCATTACTACCGCCATAGGAAATAGGATAGGACAAAGCATGTTAGGACTGTCGATCGGCCAAGTAGGGTTGACTCCATAAGAGTCTAAGGCTTGGTTTATGAGCAATGTTATTAGAACCGAATTGAACATCGAACCAGATAAGGTATGGGTTCATGGATTTATGGGTTCAATCGGCAGATCAATGGGTCGGACCGCAAATTTATTTAATCATAATATCGTAATATTTAAAGTAATATTAATGATAATTAAACGCATAATATCTATTTAATTTCATTAAAAAAATACATAATATCTATGGAATTAAACTAATTGATGAAGAAATGAAACAACAAATAGATATTGCCTAGTTGGTTAAGGAGTGGGCATAGTTGTGCACATGGAGTGAGATGGGAGAGGTTCAAAACTCCACATTATCAACAACTTAATAATTTTGTTTATATATTTGTCCAACTATTGAACCCATAAATTTGAGTTTAACGGTTCAAAGGTGCATTTCCAGTCTGAAGGTGGAATTGGACCGATTATGGTGCCGATTCCCGGTTCGATCGGTCCGGTCCAATTCTGATAACAATGTTTATGAGTGCTATTATTGATGTAAAAGTGCTAAAATATAATTGTTAAAATATAAGTGTTGATTTCATAATAAGTTAAGTTAAAAAAATCAATGCCAAAAATTACCTGAACCATGGTTTTAAAAAAATCACTAAACACTTCCTTTTACTTAAAACCCAATAAAATTAACACTTATTTAATTGTTGCCATACTCCTAAACGAAGCCTAAACAATGAATGTATATAATAGTTTCATGAGCCTCTATTTATTTAACTTTTGGTGAAATTAGTGCACTTAATCCCATTTTTTAAAAATATATACACTTAGTCCCATTTGACTTAGTTAACCAATTATTATTTTTGAGAAAAATATCAATTGAGTTCATATATTATGAATTTTTCTTTTCAAGTCCGTACATTTAATTTTTTACTAAATAAAGAAACCACATTTCGTAAAATATTTGTATAAGGATCTTTCAATATATTTCAAATGTTAGAAATAAAAAATATTTTAATAATAATAATAATAATTAAGAAAGAATCAGGTCAAATAGGGAGGAGAAAGGCTTCCAGTAACGTTTCTTGGGGCGGTCGGATACCTATATGATTTCTTCAAAAAATCCAAGAAATGAATTGAGCTACAGACCCTTATGGAATTATAATTGGGTGTTCAATTTTTGGTCGAGCCGGACATCAATTTTCGACTTTCGACTTTCATTCCTAGTGCCCTGCGACACGCCACCCCCTCCATCTCTTTATTTGTCCTCTAGATTGAAGCCTTCAACTATTTTTATTATTTATTCTTAATTTTTATTGCTTAAATAAAAAATAAAAAATAAAATAATTAAAGACTGTGCATGAATATTTTATGTAATGTGAATCTTATTCAGTAAAAAAATAAATGCATGGACTAAAAAGGAAAAAAAAATTAAGTGCATATATTCTCAACAAATGAGGTTAAATGTCATTTCTCTAAACCTAATTTTACCCATAAAATTACTTATAATTATCCTCCTAATTTGGAAAATTAGCCTCTCTATGACTCACTTTCCTCTATCAAAATCCCCGGTCCTTCCTTGTTGTTATTGTTGCCTCATATATTCAAAGTTATTGTAGGATGAGATCATGGAGATTAACAAATTTATTTTATCGCTTTAATTTACAAGAAAAGCTCATGAGTTTAGAAGCAAATAAAAGAAGGGAAAATTAAAGGGACGTGAGTATTTTCTCTACTGAGAATTATATATACCAACATCTCTTAGTTTTTAATCGAGACAAAGGTCATTACAATAGATCGAATGAATATATTTACCAGGTGCAAATCACGCATCGGGCAAATATGTAAAAAGGCTAATAAAACAATTTATTCAATATTGAAAAACCAATGTCACCACACCAAGCATAGCAATTAGATAACCTGAAGAATCAATTTTTTTTTATTCAACCTTATAGTATTAAGAATTGTTCATATTTTTTCCTTTAAGAGAAAAAGAATAAGAATGAAATGATTTTTTTCGATGTACACCTTAGGATTTGGAACCCCAATGGGCTTCCAACTATTTCGGTCGAGTCAGGTTAGTCCACTAAGGGATAAAACTCTTCCAGTGTGAATTTTCTCTATTTACAAAATTTGAACGCAAGACTTTACTTAAGGAAAATAAAAGCCAAACCATTTCAAATAACCTATGCCGTCAACACTCCAATGGAGTATAATGTTGGGTGACGGTATGGTCACCAACAACGTCTACATTGCAAATACTGAGATTTTAGAATTTCTAGTTTAAGACATCGACGTTATGAGTGGAGTTTTGTCTAGTGCAAAAGGTAAACAACTGAAAACCTTAAAACGATCTCTAATGGATTACCAGCAAGCATTCTTTTTCTTTCCTTATTTTCTTAATTTTTAAAATTAATTTGCATCTGGAAAAAATTTAAATGTCAATAGATTTGAGAGTGATTTAAATAGCAAGACCCCACATCGACTAACCATGTATTAGAGAGCGAAACTGAAAATTAAACTAAAGATTGAGGACGAGAAGAATTTTCTTAAGTCAACATGGTCAATAGGTGGAATATCATTTTTTTTTTAATAACAGAGTGGATGATGTCGGGTATACCCAATTGGAGGGCACGTTTAAGGGACATGGAGTTGATGAAGCAGAATATGTGATTCCATATGTGGGCTTGGGCATGCATAAGTGAGCCTCCTGCATTACCCATTGTCTTGTTCATGCCCGAACCCTCCATAGGGTATGTGCCCGCTGGACTCGACTTGTACTTGGTGTGTATGTGTATTGTAAATGATACGTCTCAATCGTGCCAATTATATAGAACCCTATGGCCGGGTATTTGATGCGTGCACTTGGAATAATAGTGACTCCAACTAACTTTCTTCTCTAATTTGTAATATAAATTAAATACGATTTTTTTAAGCTGAGAAATAAAATAAATCATATAATAAGTTCACATCAGAGGACCAATAGGACACCAGCTTGAAATTGGAGCATGGAAAATGATTTGTGTTGCCATCTCTTTTTTTCCTTGCTATTTCTTTTTCGGTTACTAGGGAGGTCCACATAGGCTAATACAATGAAATATTCTAATATCCTAATAAAATACATGAGTAGTTTCACAACGAGTGTTGAATTTGAAACATCTTGATTATCAGTCAAAAGTATGCGTTACTGCTTGACAATCTCTTTGGCTCCTTGGTGCTTCTTGAATAGAAATTATTAGCCTTTACCGGCTGAAAAATAAAATAAAATTATATTATAAATGATAATGAGTATAAGATAAGATATGGTAAGATGACTCCACGTTATATTATAAATAATAATGCGTATAGTGCAGAGACGGACGCCTTCACTTGGTAACCAAGAATTTCTAGTTCGATACTCGATGGGGACTGGTTGTGCCCCTTCATTAGTTATTAGGATTTTTATTTCATTGTATTAGGTCCATCGGCCTCCCTATGTAACCGGAAAGGGAAAAAAAGAAAAGAAAAGAAGATACTGTTCTTAATATGTGAAGATTGGATTGTGGATTCAAAGGAGAATTTATGGATAAATGATGGTTTAATTATTCATTCTGAAAAGGTTCTTTGACAATATTGATGATGAGGCTGTTGAAATAAAATATTGACTAGATAACATGTTATTAAGGCCATAATAAAAGCAGATCTTCACCAGTTAACTCTCGTGTCCTCAATTCGCCACTATAATAAAAAATAATGTAGCGCAGTAGCGCATATCTTCTCATGATAACTAAGAAGTTTCAAATTTAACACTCAGATGCGATTACATGTGCCTCTTTAGGTATGTAAAATTTATAGTATGTAAAATTTAGTTTAAAAAAATAACATAGTTAAAAAATTATATTTTACAGTGGAATTTTTTAAAAGAATTTGGTATTAACCAAATTAAAAGTCTATATTATGTAATTATTGGATATTGTTAACAGTCAGTGCATATTAATATGATCAATTCGATAGATAGGAAAAAGAATTCTATAAATTAAGAATATTGTACATATAATCTTGTAAATTTAGTTTAAAACTAAGAAAATCAAAACGAGAAATTTTATTTGAATCTCTTTACTTTACTGTTGTATTTTTTGTAAAAGAAAATGAATATGCCATAAACAAAATAAAAATCTAGCTAGAATGAGTGAACTTCTTTTCGGTTTGATATAATACGTAATCTTTGGACTTTTAAGCATTTATAACAATTTAGTATACATCATAATGTCTAATCTTTAATGCATTTAATTTATACTCATTAAAAGATAACAATAGTAACGGTTTTTCAAATTAATTAGTTTATAATCAAATTAATTGCTATAATTAATTGCATCCTGGAACACTCATATAATATATATATATATATATATATACACGCATATTTAGAGAAATCGCCTATCTTTATAAAAGAAGATAACTCATGGTTTATTTATCTTTTCTTCTATTTATAATTATGCAATTGTATTCTAGGTAAGTCTTAAATATATATATACACACACACATATCCCTCCAATCTATATCATGTAGCAACATTATATTAAAGATAATAAAATCTAGAGAATATTATATAATACTTGACTTTTAATTTTCTTTAGCTAAATATATATTTTGAAGGGCATATAATTAGATTTCTCCATGTGTTTATATGAAAAGTACAAAAATATAAATTAATTTTTAATATTGACCCCATAAAATAAATTTTAGTTAATCAACCCGTGCAAAGCACGGGTAAAAGACAAATGTGTGTATATATATATATAGTAAAATAGATTACGACTGTAATAAATGCCCATAACAAATATTTGCAATATTGTAAAAAATTAAATTTCATAAATTAAATATTATAGTAAATGAAATGTTATTCTAATTAAAATAATTATAATAATGATATAATAACTTTTAAGATACAACGAACAAATCTTACACTAACAAAGAACATATATTTGTGTTAATAATATATATGGATGCCGGCATGTGACAATCATTCCAGAAATGAATATATTGTAAAATAGAAAGGGAAAGAATAAATTGATTGGCATTTATATTATCTCATGAAATTGAAATTAATAATTAAAAGTACTTTATTGTATTACGAAGAAAATATATTTTTCAAATATCAAACAATTATAATAATAAAATTATATTTAAATGTGTTAAAACGATCATATACGATGCAGAGTATATAAACACTACAAAATAATTTAATTGATTATGCATAGGATTTCCACAACAAAGTATGTTCTATAGAAAAACTTATGACAATAATATGAATATAAGCTCATAAATGGAACCAAAAATAAGAATATCACAAGCACTCTTTAAATAAAAAAGGCGAAACAAATTTTTATTTTAATTACTAAATTTGATATATAATCAGGCCATGATGGCACTCAACTCGAGTGGCACTCCAACACGGCCTTAAAGCACGATGAATATAATCAGGCCATGATGGCTGAGTTGGACGATCTCGACGAAAAGAGGATATGAGCCTTACAACACATGAACGTTCAAAAGAGAAGAATTGTACGATCTTATAACAAGCGGGTAAAGCCGAAATCTCTTTTGCTTAGGGACCTAGTTTAGAAAACAGTGCTGCCTATCAGCCAGAAGGATAATGCTTTTGGTAAATGTTCATATTTTGCAATAAGATTCAGCCCTAGCTAATTGTTAGCTATCCTCAGCTAGGAATGTGGACCATTGTGGGTTTCTTTGACAACACGGTATTTGCACCCTTTATTTTATCTATTTTTCCGGTATTTTTCATTCCTTTGCACTTTATCTTGTGCTTTACTTCCCGTTCTTCAATTCTTGCACTTTCATTTCGCACTTAGGATCATAGAACCCACCGAGCTTCTTGGATTATCCATCTACCTCCATCTTAGCTCCCGACAAAGTTAGAGTTCCATCTGCGGCTTGGCTTTCAAGCCCTGAAGTGTGTTTCTTTCGGCTTTGCGAGGCCAAGATCCATACCACTTGAGTCTTCCGAGATTCATAGTGGTAGGACCTATCGAATTGGCTTTTGGCCCAATCTCATATGTTTTGGGGTAAAACTACACGCACGTGTTGAAAGAATCAAAATGGCCTTACCGTCGTGACTATGACAATGTATGATCAATCAATAGCCACACGTACATTACATATTTATATCATCAAGGAAACCCTTGAACCGTGGCACTCAAAGTTCTTTTCCGGTGAGGATAGCTGGTAGTTCCACTATTCATAGCTCTTGGGATAACGCCCTGACACGCCTGACAACTTGTTTCCTGCCACATGTAAGCTAGAGGGGAGTTGCGCTATTTTAGGTGAAACAATGGTTAATTGAATAATCACATACAAGTTAATTAAATATAAAAGTTTGTTAAGGCCATTCAATGGAAGGGAGATGAAAGATGATAGAGTACTAATGAACTTAATAATTAAGTGAAAAATCACTTCAGCTACGTCGTAGGGTTAGAATAGGATTTAAAGAGATAAATGTAGAAATCTATATTCTATATGTATAATCCATAAGCCTTATAAAAGAGTGAAGCTCATTTGCTTATTTCTCGATTTTTCGTTATTCCTAAAATACCTTTGGTGGTTACACATTATTACAATTAGTGCCTTTTCAAACGGAGACCTTCATGATCTAATCACTTTTCGCATAGTGGTTACACGTTATTACAATTTAGTGCCTTTTCAAATAGAGACCTTCACGCTCTGTCACGTTCCCACGCCTTCAGTGCTTTTACAGAAGAGTGCCTTCTTGTAATCGAATGAACAACCAGAGCTCCGACATTTCATAACTCAATCTGCCTGTTTGTTTGTTCTCGTCGGTGTCCATTCTTTTGGTTTTAATTGCCTAGTCGGTATTCGTTCCTTTTATGTATTAGCTTTTGTGTCCTGCTTTCAGGAGATTGGATTTGCAAAGCATGAGCTGGAAGGTTGTTCACATAATTCATTTGGATTAAGAGAGCAGCCCTATCCATTGACCAGTGTTAGGTCCTTTTACTTGATGTGTATTTCTCTTGGCTTTGCAAGGCCGGGATCCATACTACTTGAGTCTTCCGGGATTTACAGGTGTCAGACCTACTAAATTGGCTTTTGGGCCAATCTCATCTATTTTGGGCTAAAACTACGCGTACGTGTTGGGAGAATCAAAACGGCCTTATCCTCATGGTCGTAATAGCATGTGATCAATCAATAGCCACATGTAGTTACATATTCATATTGTCAAGGAAACCCAGCTGCCGGATGCACTTGCAGATCTCTTGAACTATGGCACTCAACACTCTTTTCCGGTAAGGACGGTTGATAGTTCCACTACTCATAGCTCTTAGGACAGTACCCTAGCACGCCTAGCAACTTGTTTCCTGCCAGGGGAGTTGCGCGGTTTTAGGTGGAACAACTTTCCGGCACGCCCCAGGGGGACCCCATCATGCAATGTGTTCATGCCCGTCGAAACTCGTGTAGCAAAGAAACGCGCAGAGATGAGTATTCAAATTCATGACAAGAACTCAGTGAATGTGATAGTGCAAGATAAACTCACAATGATTAATATTATAAATGTACATTTCTTCTAATATATAATTTATACTGTACATTTATCACATGTTAGAAAATATGACCCCCACAATAATTTAGTTTTACCTTATTGCTATTCGCCTATACAAGATATATGCCATGGGCATTATATTATGTATACCGAAATAATGGTAGCATTTTAGGGCCCTTATTCCTTACATTGTTTAATTGGGGGTGCTTATGGAGGATTATAAAAAATTGCATAGAAACTCTCATAATCCTCAACTTAACCATGCTAAGAATTTCGTCGTGACTCTCCTTTCGTGTAATAGATAAATCGCAAAGAGGGGACATGTCTTTTCATTTTTCAGTTATAGGTTACATTCCTCATCTAGAAGAGGATCCTGGGTATGAAAGAGCATCCCAAGTAACCTTGAATTAATGCGCAATCTATATGTAATGTATAATAGCATAACGGAGAGAAAGAATCAATGTCATCACTTGAATTTCTAAATCCCCAGCTCATTGTTGAGCGATTTTAACATGCCGGACTACATATATGTGCGTAGCATGAGTACGACATCCAGTTAATGTTTGTATTTTAGAACGAAGGAGAACATAACGGTGTTGAACTTCCTTTTTGGGGAAAATTCCCCTAATTACTTGATTCGTAAACAGATTTGCTCTTTCTGTTTTTAAGATTATGAAAACATAATTGTTGATGGCTGCTTCTGCCGTTTCCTCTCAGGGACCCATACCGCCTGTCTAATTGGCCTTCGGATCGAAGTGATTGAGATCATAGTTGCAATATCTTAATATTAGATTATTAATAGATCATTGCAAATTATCTTAGCAAAAGATGTGCTTAATAGTTCCAACTTCCAAACCTGTCGGTGGTTAAGTGTGTGTTCACTTTCTGCTTTTTTACGTGATTTGATAAATAATGCTAATAAAAAATGTGCCAATTTGCAAGGAAAAATATATAAACAATTATAACTGTAAGTAATAAAAGTAACATAAATAAGATTTTTTTTTAAAACAAATAGAATTTCTTTTTGAATTATACAAAGGAGACCATAACCATGATATAGTTAAATAAAAATTTCAATAACTAATAATAAAATACAAATAATTCATTAATAAGAATTAAATTTAAAATCAAAACCTATAGTAATGATCTTAAAAACGTGTAATGCGCAAGAGCACACACGCTATGTCAGTGAAATCCGAGTCGAAAAGTGGAAATATGTGACATGACATGTCTTATCCATACATTTGTATGTCCCATGTGTTGTTTTGGTGTATTATTATGGTACTGATATTCAAAATATGTGACATGACATGCCTTCTAGTTTTTCCATTATACGGTAGATTTGTGGACTCTAGAATCAAAACGCCCTCCTTTCCAAAAATCAAAATATGAAATTAAGAAATTATTTTTTTAACAAATTGCCACTGTTCATCTTCTTCGTCATCGAAGAAGATGAACAGCACTGCAACTCAATCTAAGCCCTCGATGATTCCATGGCTCCGGAGCAACGCGGCTTGCGAGCACCAACGGTGGGTTCGCCCTGCCCTCGCGAACCCATCCGAAGGGTCCGAGCCGTCGATCTGGCGAACCCAGACCGACGGGCAGCGGAGGCAGGAGAGCAGGGCATGCGGGAGAATTCTTGTCCAATCGCTTCTTCTTCCGAGTCTGAGCTCTTGTATCTCATCCGAATTCATGGCCGATAACTTGAATTCAAACCATAAAAGGGAAATTGCGTGAAAATCGATAACTAGAGTTCGGGCCGACCTCTCATCGGTCGAAACTCGCCCTTGCCAATGATATCTGGCCCCGTGATCGCCCTGGAGAAATTGGTTTGAGCTCTAGAGGAAGTAGCAGAGGGGGCGGCGATGGCGAAAGTGGGGGTGGTTTTGGTGGGTTGTTGAGTGGCAATTTTATAAAATTTGATGAATAGTGGAAGGGTATAATAGGGTATTCAGTATTTAACCCATTCTGATCCAGCCCGATTCGAAATCCGGCCTAATCAAGAACAATGGCAAATCCGGGTCCATAGAGAATTGGAGAGCAGTCAGAATTGCAAATCCGGGCCCAAAGTGCAACCAAAACACCTGCCAGTGACTCCGGGCAGAATTGGGCCGCATTAGGACTGCTGTTCCGCCCAACCAAACGGGCCCTCAGTGCGAGTGGCCATCGATAAGACATGTTCATGGATAAACCTCAATGAGACATCTCGGACCGACTAGAGGTGCGATCCCGTATTTGCTGAACCCGGCACCTTGAAAGAGCTTAGCCCACTCCATATCGCTCCACCCATCGACTTCCTTCTGGTCCACCAACAGTATCTCTATAACAATTAACTTTCGTCCATCCTTGCCACCCGTCATGCACGATTGCCTCCTTGCATGGCCTTTAGCATCTTGATGCTCTCTCCGTCATCCCAATCACGCAGTAGGTGTTAACCCGTGCATTGCTAAAAAATTGTGACATAAATATGAAATTCAAAAAGAGTGTAACATAACGGCGCACGCTCTCGCCTATCAACCTAGAGGTTAATAGTTCAATACTCGTAGTGGCATAGGACTACTCGTTACTCTTTATTAATTATTAAAATTTTTATTTTATTATATTAAATTTATGAGCTTTCCTTTTCAACAGAAAATAAAAATAACATACTTATAAAAGATTAATAATACTTAAATAGTTAATGACCATTTGTTTCGTTTCTTTTTCTTTTTTTAAGAGAAAGTGACCACTTGCCTGAATAATGACAGCATTTTGGAGTCGTTTCACTAGAATCATACGTTTGCGCGTCCTATGTGTTGTTTTTGTGTTTTACAATGACGGTTTGAAAGGCGTGATATTTCTTCTAGGTCTTTTCCATTATAAGGTAGATTCATAGATTATGAGGAGAGAGGTAGAAAAGTCTTTTCTTGAAGGGCCTGTAAGGTAGATTCATAGATTATGAGGAGAGAGGTAGAAAAGGATCTTGAAGGGCCTGTAAGAAAACCGATCGGTTGAAATCTGAGTGTTAGCGCATTGAACTTTCTTTTTTCAATGAAATATCTTTATTTCTTTTTTAATGTGTATTTTAATATCTAAAAACTCAAAAGGTTCCGAATAATCTAATTCCAGTTAAAGAACTCGCCGTAAAATATCTCTATTTACTTGATGGCCATAATAGAGATTTCACTGTTTGTTGTTTCTGTCTTTTAAAGCTGGTAGACGTAATTGTTGATGGACCATTTGCCCGTAGTGACTCGTACTGCCGGGCTCACCAGATGATTATTATTATTTTTTTTCTATGAATAGGCAAACTTGCTCTCCCAGATGATTGATTGACAGCGATATCTGAGAATTATTGTTTGGTGAGTTCTATATATATACATATTGATATGACTGGTGGATTGCACTATCTAACAAATGAATTTTTATATGAACATTTAACATAAGATTGTATTTCGGTGATATTACGCAATACATTAAAATGAATTTTTATATGAACATTTAACATAAGATTGTATTTCGGTGATATTACGCAATACATTAAGTTTATTAATTAAAATTAGTTCTCACTTGACTACCAGTTTGATCATAGTCACGAGATGTTTCCATAAGGCTTCAAATATAGCTGGTCTAATACAAGATCTCAGGATCATCAGTTACGCAATCTGGATAAAGTGCTAATTAATGGGGAGTGGTTGCTGTCTGACATTCCCTTTACAGTTGATTTCTTGCCTTCGGATGTTTCAGATCACTGTCCATCTCAGCTATCTATTGGGGGTAAGGGAAGATGCTGGAAGAAAGCCATTCACTTTATCGGATAGATCATCCTCAAATTATTTTCTCTGGTTTCTCAAGTGGGGCAGAGGGAGGAAAGGGGTAACCCAATCACGGTCCTCTATAAAAAGCTGCGAGCACTAAAAGTTGATCTTAAGAATTTTCAAAAAGAAGTCTTTGGAGATGTTCACAAGCAAGTACAACTAATTATGCAAGGCTAAATTGTGCAAGGGTACAATTACTCAAAGAATCCAGAGTTGGACTGTCAAATGCTTGTCTTACGCAGGAAGGTTGCAGCTGTTAAATCTCTGTTTTATTTGCAATGGCCAACTATTGGTGTTCAATTTTTTATACTCCCTAAGAGGGCGATCGAGGCTGTCACGCAAAGGTGCGAGGCATTCTTATGGTCCGGCTCAGATAAACTCACAGGCAGGGCCAAGGTAAATTAGAATAATGTTTCTCTTCGGAGGTCTGGGGATTAAAGAATTGGGCTGTTGGAATAAGGTGGGAGGCCAGAAGCATATATGGATGTTACTTATCAAAGCCGGGCTCCTTATGAGTGGCCTGGGTGCATATTTATCTTGTAAAGGGAAGGTGTTTTTGGTCACTCAAGGCTCCTTATGGGTGATTGTTCCTGGAGTTGGAGAAAAATGCTACAACTTAGAGAAGTTGCAAGACCCCTCACAGTGAACAAGGTAGTACTGAGCAGGCATTTCTTTGTTTCCCAGCCATCTCTAAGCTGGCAAAATTGGATATGTAGTACTAAGGGAAGGCGCCTGGCATTGGCCTAGGAGCAATGATCCCCAAGCCTTGGTCACTCAAACTATGGCAGCTCAGCTGGTATTGGGGGAACTTGATCTAGTTTGTATTGAAAGCTTGCAATACTGGTAAGTTCACTTCAGTCAGTGCGTGGAATCAGTTAAAGCTTAGAGGAGTAAAAGTGGATTGGTGTAGGTCGATCTGGGTTTCCTGGTTGCATCCCTATAATATATTCAAGCTTTGATTTTAAGGAAGATGGTGAAAAGTCGTTTGACTTCGTGGGAGTCTATTTTGATCAATCGGTTAAATGGACCCTTTATTGTTCCACAGCGAAAATGGACATAAGGAGAAATGCCTGATCGGAAACAAATGATTTATTGATGCGACAGAAGACGTAGCAAATCAGTATCTCAAGAAAAATAGATTTTGACAACCTTGCCTTGAGGGAAACGGCCTCTGGAGCACAACTCAGGGTGTTTGGCCGTGAAAAAAATGAGATTTTGACCGAATTCCATCGTTTAGGATCTCAAACGGGCATTTTTATATTATTTGGGCATTTTTACAATTTTAGAAAAATTTTATGTCTTTCGTGTAATTTAGGCGTTTTAATTCATATTTAAGCATTATAAAACCCTA
This sequence comes from Punica granatum, assembly GCF_007655135.1. NCBI lineage: Eukaryota > Viridiplantae > Streptophyta > Magnoliopsida > Myrtales > Lythraceae > Punica > Punica granatum. Next base: position 35,446,909 of record NC_045130.1, on the reverse strand, counting down.
GGGTTAAAGTGGTTGTTTTTTATTATTCAATAAAAATTGGAGCTTTCGTGTTTTTGCCCATTCTTGGATTCGATCTGAGTTGGATACCAATTTCCTAGGAATTCGAAAAATCAATGAGGGTTGAAGGTCATAGTTTTGGTATTCTGCGGAATCAACGGATCTGTGACAGTTACTCACATGTACGCTGCATCCGTTGGTATCAAAGCCGCGTTCGCTCTTGGATCAGCGATGCCGCCCCGAAGAGCGACTAATCAACGTTGTGTTACGGAGGAGGACGAATTGGATCGGAGGATCAAGCAGATCATTGATATCCGACTGGTGGTGGCGCTGAAGCGTAGGCTAGACTTGGTTGTGGATCGCCTAGGCGAGAAGATGAGAGCGCTGATGGAGGCCCGACAAAAGGTCAACTCGAGGCGCGGCCGAGTCCTTAATCCGACTGCAGATTTGAAGGATGTCGAGTATGATTCATATTCTGAAGGTGATGCAACTTTGTTTTTCGATGAGGATCCGTCTGATGACTCATTTTTTGTAGCGGGAGGTGATGAAGAGCCCGAGTTCGATGAGGAGAAGGAGGATGATGACGGAGATGACAAGGGTTATGACGAGAACTGGAAATTCGATGAATTTGAAGGGAATAATGTGGGTCTCTTTGCTTCTACTGAGTATGATGAGGACGACAAGGAGGCTGATGCGGTCTGGGAAGCCATTGACAAGAGGATGGACTCGCGAAGAAGAGATAGGAGGGAGTCGAGGCTCAAGCAGGAAATTAAGAAGTATCGTACCTCGAATCAACAGATGAGGACGAGGATGTCAAATGTCTCTATTGAACCAATCACTGCAGCAGAGTATTTTGAGTCAGGATTTTTTTCAATCATCCGTTTCGGACCATGGGCTAACATTAGTTTCCGGTCAAGTATAGAAGATGTGTATATTTGTGTGGATAATTTTGCGCATGATTATGAATTCGAGAATCTAAGCGGTGGGCCTAATGCCTTCTATGGGGTTTTCAATGGTAATTGAACGCAATTTTATCTCTTGGACACAATTTTATCTCTGGATTCGTAGAGCGAATTCTCTCCACTCATGGGAGAATGATACGGCAGAAGACGTGGCAAATTGGTATCTTGAGAAAAACAGGTTTTGACGATCCTGTCTCGAGGGAAACGGCCTTTGGAGCACAACTCAGGGCTTTTGGCAGTGAAAAAACGAGATTTTGACCGAATTCCATCGTTTAGGGTCTCAAACGGGTATTTTTATGTTATTTGGGCATTTTTACAATTTTAGAAAAATTTTATGTCTTTCGTATAATTTAGGCGTTTTAATTCCTATTTAAGCATTGTGAAACCCTAAGGTTAAAGTGGTTGTTTTTTATTATTCAATAAAAATTGAAGTTTTCGTGCTCTTGCCCATTCTTGGATTCGATCCGAGTTGGATGCCAATTTCCTAGGAATTCGAAGAATCAATAGGGATTGAAGGTCGTAGTTCCGATATTCTGCGGGATCAATGAATCTGTGACAGTTGCTCACGTGTACGCTGCGTCATTTATCCACCAGGCAAACTACAAAGGATAATAGGAGAAAACGTCGTTGAAGAAACGGTACAATTAGAGTTTGCTATCTTGAAACCATTAGCAATTATCAGTACTTGCTAACTGTATTTCATCATGGATCCCGATAGTATGGTAAAAAAGGGCATCCTAAATCCACGATGAAAATCTACTCCATAATGAAGTAAGGCTAACAGGATGTCCTGAGCTGGTATCTGAGTACAAGATCTCATCAACTATCATCACCAACAGACAAAATTAGTCAATCTAATCCTTCACAGCCCAGTCCCCAAGTAATCAAACCAAAGAAGCCCGAGGCCTCCTTGATCGATTCAGAGTAGCGACCATAACAGGAGAGTCTAGACCCAAAAAAAACAAGAAAGTCACAAAAGGTCGATTTTTTTCGGGGTGGATAGTCCTATCAGACTGATGACACAATCATATGTCGTGGTGGGCAAGGATGCTATCACGGGGCGGCAGAGACGAGAATCTGTCTTCTAAAGGAAGGGGGATAGCTGATCGATTAGAGAGGTTGGGATGGAGGAGGGCACGACTATTATGCCATTACTACTGCCACCGAAAACATGATAGGACAGAGCAGATTAGGACTGTCGATCTGGCCAAGTAGGGCCAGTCGCGACCAATTGGGTTGCAAGGCCACCGCCACCTTCACTGGCTTGTCACTGCCTCCATGTACGCAGCCACTCACCGCCCTAGATTTGACTTGAGAAGGAGAAAGCATGACCACTGGGGAAGGGGACCGCCAACACATGAACCTTGCTGAAGGTGGAAAGAAAGAGGAAGAGGGCCGCCGCGACCTCCGAAATACCTTCAAACACCGTCTCCACCATAGATCCGAGGGCGGCGATGTCGAAAACGTCACGGAAAGGAAGGCCATAGTCACAGGGATGATTCAGTCATGATGGAGCTTTGGGCTTGAGCGGGGCAACAACAGGGACCGGAATAGCCATTAGAACTTGAATAGCCACAGGGATTGAAAGAGACGCAGGGACGACCCGTCCATGAAAATCAACCTCATGGAGGATGATTTAGTTGCTGCTGATCGATTGACTCGATGCCATCACTTCCTACCTCAGCGATCACAGCCTCCATCACCCAATCGAAAGAAAGAAGAAGGAGAATAGAGGAGAGGGGAAAGGGTCGAAAGAAGTCACCACCAGTGCTCGGCCGCAGTCGGACGTGCACGTGAGGGAGACGGATATGAGGTCTTTACTGTAGCAGGGGGCCGTATTTTTTTGTACAGAGAGGACAGTCAATCTAATAGAGTTGACTCCACAGGAGTCTAGGGCTTGATTTGTGAGTGCTATTGCTAATATAAAAGTGCTCAAATATAATTATTGAAAAATAAGTGTCGATTTCATAATAAATTAAAAATTAAAATTAATACTAGCAATTAACTAAATAATGGTTTAAAAAAAATACTAAACACTTGCTTTTGTTTAAAATCTAATAAAATAAGCATTTATCCAACTACCATCGCATCCATAAGCGAAGCCTAAATGATGAATGCATATAATAGTTTCTTGAGCCTCTACTTTTGACAAATTTAGGGTAAAATGCACTAACTTCTCTTAAGATTTGGAGAAGTGGCACTTAATCCCATTTGTTGAGAATATATACATTTAGTCCCATTTGACTTAGGTGACCAATTATTTTTTTTGAGAAAAATATCAATTGAGTTCATAACTTATTGATTTTTCTTTTCAAGTTTGTATATTTAAATTTTTACTGAATAAAGCAACCACATTTCATAAAATATTTGTATAAGAATTTTTTTATATATTTTAAATGTTAGAAATAAAAAATATTTAAATAATAATAATAATAATAATAATAATAATAAAGAATTTGGTCAAATAAGGAGGAGAAAGGCATCCAGTAACGTTTATTTTAAATTTAGAAATCAACAAATGGAGTACCTATTTAGAAATCATATATTTAATTTGAAATTTAAATTTGGGTAGGTTGGGTACCTATATGATTTCTTCAAAAAATCCAAGAAAGTAGTTGAGGTATTGAACGTTTTGGAATTGAAATTGGGTGTTCGATTTCTTGATCGACTCGAACCTCGATTTTTGGCTTTCTACTTTCATTCCTTGTGCCTTGCGATAGGCCACCCCTCTTCCCTCTCTTTATTTGTCCTCTAGATTGAATCTTTCAACCTTGTTTATTATTTAATTTTTAATTTTTAGTGCTTAAATAAAAAATAAAAATAATAAAGACTGTGAATGAATATTTTATGTAATGTGAACCTTATTTAGTAAAAAAATAAATGCATGGAGTATAAAGGAAAAAACTAAGAGAACCTTGTCAACATCCCATTTTGGTCCACCGGCTCCAACAGAGGACTTCCAACCAAAGCTCGGAACACTATTCATGATCGGGAAATTGGAGGCGAACGTGCAGGCATAGAGTCATGAATAAACAAGAGAAAAGTAGGGTCCACTAGGAGAGCACGAGAGGGCAATCGAAAGAGTAAACAGACGACGAACCCCAAAAACAGCAGAGACTGGCACTGTGGTACTATTCATCGTCGGATCATCAGAGCGTCAGAAAATATCCGATATGGGACTTTAAAAATCCCTCTTAGTACCAAAATGACCAATGGCGCCTCCGAGCACATTTCAGAAGCCTCCTGCTAAAGCCGGAGTACCCCCGAACTCTCATAGATGCCTCCCCTGATAAGGCTCCCGGGGCGCCCGATCCACGAACAAGTAAACGGTACTCGGAAACGGGCCTACACACACCCGAGGACTATTAGGATCATGGAACAAGTTTCAGAATGCCTTTAGAAACTCGTCTTGATCTCCCGAGTGAGTCCCGACCCGAAAAAGGGGACCCCGTCAAACAGAATCTAGCATTCAGAGTTCATTCGGTGGAAAATTGATGTCCGAGCTTTACACCACTCACTCCCTACAACTCCTAGGACTAGGAAAATCATTTCGGTTCGGACCAAGCAAGTCATACCGATCTCCCGAGTGAAATTTCAATGGTCACGAACGTCTCCCGACAAGCCTTCGGGACTCATTTTTGACAAACAGTGATCACAGTGGTCTCCGAACACATCAGAACACTCGAGAAATACTGAGAAAGCCCCGTTCGTGGATTCCTAGGTCATCTCCGGTTATCGATCTCCAGCCAGGGTCGACGAGTAAACCGTTTCGCTCAATGTGAAAAATACACCGGTGCGAGCCTTACAACACGCAGAAGTGCAAATAGGCGTCAAAAGCGGACAACTTCGCTCCGATCATCCAAACAGAGCAAAATCGGCTTTCGAGTCCCCGAGTCATCCGAGCATTCGCTTTCAAGAAGCATGTCAATATTAGGCTCATTAAAATCGTATTCGCGCGCACATTGATAATTCGTCGTTCAAGTGAACCACGGAAATTGAACGCACGATCAATCGAGCCCCGAGCTTCTTCCGGCTTTCTTTCTAGTCAAGTGGGACCCTTGAGCTAAGCAAGCCGAACCGAGCCAAGCCAAGCCCCAAGCTATGGCTTCTCTCTAGGGGTGGTTAAAAAAGCAAGCCAACTCTCCCCCATCCACCCATTTCAAAATATCTTTTACACACTTCTTATCCATCCTTCCATCCATCAACTCTCATTTCCCTTCTCTTCCTTTCCCCACACTCAACAAGACAACTTCCCCACCCTAATCTTCCCTCCAAAATTCGGAACCCCTAAGCACCCCCTCTAATTGCACTTAAACTCACTAATTTGGCTCATTAAGGCATCCTATAAGTGCCTAATTGCAAGACACTTTAATCAGAACTCAATTTCCATTCTCTCTCAAGCTTTTTCACTTTAAGAGAACTTCCAAAACCCTCTCAAACTCCAGCAATCAGTCCTGGTCGTTCAGCTCAAGCACAGCCCGGCTCAAGGCTGAAATTGCCGGAAAACTCAACCGTTTTCCAGCGACCGCCACCCAACCCGAACCAAACTTGACCAAACTTCATATCCCCCATGTTTTTGACCTCCCGAGTCCATTCACGGTGTTAATTTTGCCATTTGAAGTCATCTAGGTCCCGTTTCAGCCCAATCCAGATTCGGGTCCCTAGGGAGTTTCCCGATTTCTAGGCAAGTTCTTCCTTCCCGACTTATCCGAGTCTCAAACAAACTACATATCCCACATGTATTCGACCTCCCGAGTCCATTTCCGGTGTTAGTTTCAGCATTTGAAGCTTCCAGCATGTAGATCCAGAACAGTCCAGAATCGGGTCTCTAGGTACTTTCTTGGTTCCTAGGCGAGTCCCGCTCCCCGACTTTGCCCGATCCTTGACCAAACTTCTTACCCCACATGTTTTCGATCTCCTAAATCCATTTCCGAACTTAGTTTTAGCATTCGAAGCCTCCAACACACCGTTTCAGCAGGTAACAGAAACAGTACAGAAACTGGTTTCCATGGAATCCTCGAAACGCCATTTCTTCCCACGACCATGGCGAGTCGTGCCATCACTTCCTAAGGGTTCCTCATGACCCTCACTCTTCCTCGTGACAAGGTAGTCACGTGCCGAGAGCCGTTCAACCGTGCACCACCGCCTTTTCTCTCCTTTCTCCCTTCACAGATTTTTCCAGTTTTTTCCCGGTTTCTTTGCATCTTTCAGGAAAATTGACAAGTCCAATCCTCATGAAACCACTGCATTCATGATTCTCACTCAGTTAGGAGTCCAATGCCACCGACCTTGCATCAAAAGACCACCGGGAGCCTCCCGTAGAGTCGTTTCTTCATCGGGTGCCAGTCGGGTTTGTTCCTCTGGGTTTCTTTTCTAACCTGAACTTTGCAGGAACGTATAGGTCAGCTGGGGTTGAATCTCGCTACGAGCCACCTGTCACCATGAGCCTCAGTCAGTTAGGAGTCCAATGCCACAAACCTTGCATCAAAAGACCACCGAGAGCCTCCTGTGGAGCCGTTTCTTCATCGGGTTCCAGTCGGGTCTGTTTTGACCCGACTGGGTATGTCCTTTTTTACTGAGCCGACTTTGTTTTTGATTTTCGGAAAATCTACGCATGATCTCCTCCCAAAACCACCAAAGGCGCGATCCTTAGTCTCTTAGGAATCCAACGCAACTGGCCCCGCACGAAAATTCCATCCCGATCAACCGGTACAGCCCGACAAGCCAGACTGCCAGTCGGGTCTGCCAGTCGACCCGACTGCACCGGTTCGGATCTGTTTGTTCCAGCCGAGTCTCCCGACTCCCTTTGCCACTGCTCCGACTCTTTCCTCATGTTCCAAGGCTAGGTAAAACTCCTCTATGACTTAGAAAAGCTAGGATCTTCGATACTTGTTTGTTATGGGGGTTAGGGTGGTTAACAAACCGAAATGCATGCAAGTTCAAGTTTTTATATATTCCCATGCAAATGTACGTCATTTATCACGTTGCATGTCCATATAACGTATGTACCGTGATGGGAAATGGCTAGGATCGAGGTAGGAGAGACGTCTAAGCTACGGTCAAACCAAGGGAACCCACGGCCTAGTCCCAAGGAAGGAACCCGTGAGCTCTCTTGGCTCACCCGAGGCTAAGACAGCCTCTCCTTCCCCAAAGTTAGTTGGTTCCCGTGTTTTTCCGTCGTTTATCGCATGTAATGTATTAGTATGACGGGAAAGGATTTAGATCGTAATTGAAGAGCCCATCTTGACCCGTGTGAGCCATGGAAACTCACGGCCACTCTTGAGGGGATGTGGCCGAGAGTTCCTCTGGACCACTCGGGTCCAAGGAGACCTCTTTCATTTCGAAATAGATCGGTTCCCGTGTTTTCGCATTTTACCATTGCATGAATCGACGCCGTTTTACCGATTCCTTTATATATATATATATATTGTATGTGTTCGTTTGTGTGTTCGGTTGTATTTCGAGATTTTGGCGGCGTCGGTTTCCTTCCATTATCACCGAAATATGTGTTATTATTGTGCTCAATGTATTATGTATGCAAGGTTCGGCTAGAATCGACATAGGAGACTCTCCATAACCCAAGTAGGGTCAAGGAGAGCTCTCGGCCTAACCCTTGGAGAGGTGGCCAAGTGCCCTTTGACCCTTCCCGGGTTTAGGACGGTCTCCTTCGTTGCTTTGGAATTATCCCTTGAAATTAAGTGTACCCATATTTTGTGTTTTTATCATCAATCATGTGTTAGCCGCCTCCTAGGAGAGTTAGTTTTGGAAGATTATCCGTCAAGTCCACAATTCCTCGATATACGATCACTACCACCGAATAATTTCACAAATGGGAGAAACGTGACGTATTATTCGGTTAATTAAATCACTTTGACTAAATAATTGGATAAATTGATCGCTAATTCGTAAGTGCATTGATGATTCACGGAACGGCGGAAATGCCATTTTTCTTAAAAAGCTCACAATTTCAAAGCACCGAGACGTGTAACACGAATATAATCGGTGTCTAGCAAGTACTCGCGTACTATGACTCGAGTCCGGGCCCAATTTGAGGCGGCTCGAGTCGAGACGCGCGAGTCCTTTTTAGACCTCTTCGTGTCACGCGATCTTTAATTTATATGTGAACTATACACGTTTTACCGATCAAGGGCATAATCGTCATTCCGCGCTTCACCGATATCCTAGGCATTATGGAGTCGGAAACACCTCGATCTATGGATGGAAAAGGGCGACCCATTCGGGTGCGAGTTTCATTCGCACGGCCAATTTCGTTCACTTTCGGTGTTTCTATCTCCCTATTGTAGATTCGGTTGTCAGCATTTCATTTTTGTTGCAAAACACGAAAAATCAAATTAATCATGCATTTGAATTAATCAAACATTAGATAATGGATAGGCGGAATGCTAGATTCCAATCTAGAGTCAAAATACGGGTTTGGCGAATTCGGTGAAACCGCAATAGCACCTCACAGAATAGAGTTCTAAAACAAATTCACACATTTAATTGGCCTAGAATCACATCTCAGCCCACCTCTTTGTTGGCCTAGGTTAGATACATTGTTTGCTAATCAACCCCGGTTAATAACTGATTAAGTCACGTACATTTGACTTAACATACAACTTGTCTGTATTTATCTATATTTGTCAGTTGTCGTCTGTTTTTCCATTAGTTTTATTAGTTTTCTTCTATTTTCCATTTGCTTTTGCTAATTTGTTGCGGTTCGGGTCCGAGCCCATAGGTTACGTGTTGCACGGGGCCCAACACCCTAAATCACCGAATACGAGGTTCAACGCCTCCTAACTCACTGAGCATGTGCAACCCGAGTGCGGAATGAGATCTAGCCTCGAGTCACCATCACACTCCAAATGTGGCCTATGTGGAAGGCAATTTGGATTGAATGTGTGAAACGTATTTAGATATCACCCGGGAGCTCGATCGGTCCAACGGTTACAGTAGAAACTAATCGATTCTCCTACAAACCGTCGGTTCGATTAGACCTGACCCCCGGCTCTTCGAGTCCGCGTTGCCTTAATTTATTTATCGGTTATTCAAAATACACGGAGAGTCGAAGTGAAATATTGGCCCAATGCAAACCGATCGGGATCCATTTACTTATTCAGTCGTACTTTGTAATTATTCAGGAGAACATTACGAGGATTTTATCTGTACATTCACTCATTCATTTGTAAGGATTTCCGATCGGCGAGCGAGAGGTCCGAGTATCGAACCGGTCAAGTCGGTCTATTGTTACCAAGAGATGAGTAAGCTCGAATACTCGTGGTTTTAGTTTGCGCAGGGAATCGACCATCACGGTTTGATGAATTGTAATGCTAAGATAGTGAACCGATTCCTCGACGAACAAGCCTACTCATCTTTCAGACTCTTGGCACAACTTGATCAATTCATCGATTTTACGGTGTCAAAACGGGCGAGTCAAGTGCAACCCTAAATCACCCGGTAAATAAAGCAAACTAGAGTATTGAAAGAACGTGCGAGATATAGGCCCGCACGTAATAGAACCCCCGAATTCGGAATTTTTGGTTCTGTATGACCATTGTCTGAGTATTTAGGTGTACCCCGTATCCCTAGACTCGGGCGACTCAATGGCCCTCGACCTACGGGTCGTAAACAGTAAGTGGCGACTCATTCTCACGCGTGTCCGTCGCGCGCCCCCGGGAAGGTGGACACTCCCGAGCTGCGTTGCATAGGCTTCGCATATGCGTTCTCCAACGAGATAAAATTCGAGTGCGCACAAACCTAATTCATATTCTCTCAAAAAAATAATAATTTGATCAACTAAGTCAAGTGGGATTAAGTGCATATATTATCAACAAATAGAGTTACAAGCTATTTCTCTGAACCTCAAGGGATGGTTAGTATATTTCACCCATAAAATTAGTTACAATTATCCTCCTGATTCGGAAAATTAGCCTCTCCACGACTCACTTTCCTCTATCAAAATCCCTGGTCCTTCCTTCTTGTTATTGTTGCCTCTTTGTAGGATGAGATCATGGATATTAACAAATTTATTTTATTGCTTTAATTTACAAAGAGAAACTCATGAATTTAGAAGCAAATAGGAGAAGGGAAAAACAAAGAGACGCGAGTGTTTTCTCTACTGAGAATTATATATGCCCGACATCAGAGATCGAGACGAAGGTCGTTGCAGTAAATCGAATGAATATATTTACCAGGTGCAAACCACACACTGGACAAATATGTAAAAAGGCTAATAAAACAATTTATTCAATATTGAAAAACCAATGTCACCGCACTAAGCATAGCAATTAGATAAACTGAAGAATCAGTTTTTTTTATTCAACCTTATAGTATTAAGAATTGTTCATTTTTTTCCTTTAAGAGAAAAAGAAAGAGACTGCACCTTAATATTTGGAACCCAATGGGCTTCCAGCTAATTTGATCGAGGCAGGTCAGCCCACTAAGGAGTAAAGCTCTTTCAGTATGAATTTTCTCCATTCACAAGACTCGAACACAAGACTTCACTTAAGGGAAACAAGCGCAGGACTATTTAAAATTACCTATACTAGTGAAGTGATTTTCTTTATTCTATTTTTCAATGGATATAGCATAAAGATAAGGAAAGTATTCTTAAGAATGGAGGAAATATCAATTCTTTTACGGTAGAGAGATATCAATTTACTCCTCTTAAATTCCTTTCTTCCGGGACTACTTCGTTTGATAATGGAGTTTAACTCTATTATAACTCTACGCCCCCCCCCCCCCCTCTTCAATTTTTTTTTCAAAATTTAACAACATAATGATTATTATTTTGTCTTTTTCTCCTATTTAATAATAAATTTTCACATTTTTTCTAATCATTATTATAATCAATTTTTTAATAATAAATTCATCAACTCCACTCCATTCTTCTATCAATTCAATAACATAATCATTTCTTTTTTTTTATCTTTTTCTCGTTTTTAATAATAAATTTTCACATATATTTTTTCTTAACCATCATTACAACCCCACTTAAATATATATTAATATTTGGAATGGAGTGAAGTTAAACTCCACCCATTACCAACGCCAGAAGAATCATTCTCTTGATAGAAGAAATTCTTTTTGAGTCAAATATACTCCCCTCCCTTAATGTTTTGCTTAATTAACTTCATCCCACTCTTAACCAAAATATACGCTTCACCCCCTTGACTTTGTTGACTTAATAAGAAAATTTTCTTTTGATCCTCAACTATTAACTACTTTTCACTTTCATCCTAATTCTTTTTTCTTTTATTCTTATCCTCAACGTGACCATTCCTCTCCCACTCATTATTATATTGCCAAAGTAGTTACCATCCCTCTCCTACTCCTTATTGATGTTTCTTTTTATATTTATTTATTATTTTTTTAGAATTATTTTATTTATTCATGAAAGATTACATGGTCGAAAATTTATATATGAAATTTGTATTCCATTTTAAATGCCGCCAACACTCCAATGAAGTACAATGTTGGGTGATGGTATGGTCGCCAACAAGGTCTACATTGCAAATATTGAAATTACAGCCCGTTTGATTTCGCAATCTGATTTTAAGATTTTAACTCTAACTTAACTCTACTTACTACACAATAAAAGTCAACAACACGATTATTACTTTTTCATTTTCTTCAATTTTTAATCATTCAATTTAATTTTTAATAATTAATTCTCTCAATTGTTCATTACTTTTTCCACAATTCAACAATACAATCATTACTTTTTTTCAATTATTCATTACTTTTTCACACTTTTTCTCATAATTCAATATCACAATCATTACAAACCAATTAAAATCAAAATTCAACTCAACTCAACTCTAAAACCAAACATTAGAATTCCTAGTTTAAGATATCGACGTTATGAGTGGAGTCTTGTCAAGTGCAAATAACCCCATGATCTCTAATGGATTACCTACAAGCGTTCTTTTTCTTTCCTTATTTTCTTAATTTTTAAAATTAAATTGCATCCGAAAAAGATTTAAATGTCAATAGATTTGAGAGTGATTTAAATAGCAAGACCACACATGGACTATCCATGTATTATAGAACGAACTGAAAAGTAAACTAAAGATTGAGGACCAAAAGAATTTTCATAAGTCAACATGGTCAATAGGTGGAGTATCAATTTTTTTAATAATAGGGCGGAGTGTTAAATTTGGCTAAAAATGGGGTGGTGTGTCGCAACACAAAATCTGCGTGGAGAGTGTATTTTACCTTTTTTTGTAAGGAGCCCATTGTTCTGTTACAAAGGAGGTATGTGAGCCTAATAAAATGAAATAGAAATCTTAACAGCTAATAAAGGGGCGCGAGTTCTTTCACTAGTATCGAATTTAGAACTTCTTGGTTAACAGGCGAGGGCGTGTGTTACCGTGCTATACCCTCCTAGTTACAAGGGACACAGGTAGTCCCATTTCGATAAGAGTGGATTGATACTCATAGCATAAGGCATTATACCCGAAAAGGGGCAAAGCACTGTTTTGATGCAGGTCACGAGAGCAGTACAAAAAAATCCTAGATTTTCGAATTAAGAGAGATATCGTGAAAGGTTTTTTAAAATTTATTAAGAGATTCTTTTGGTATTATTTTTAATTTTTATTCGTGACTCAGGAAGATTTTTATTTCTTTTCAAAAATATATTTAATATTTAGGAGAATTAAAAAGTTTAATTTTTTGCGTGTCAATATATTAGATAAGTATGATCATAATTTCATTGATGATTTGATCGAGTAGTCGAAGAGACAACCATAAGTAAAGGATTACCACGAAAAAGATGAGACTTCCACATTACGGGACACTTGTCCGCGTTAATAATTAAGAGGAACATTGGATCATTATTTTGAGGCAGTAGTACATAAACTGAAAATGATAAATATTGGCATATTAATCATATTCAAGGGTATACTTCGATCAAAGACCGTAGACCTAACATAGGAGTTATCTTATAGTCACGAAAACCTGCTTCGACAAAAAGTTTAGCCCATTCTCTTTCGGTCCGCTCTTTTGCATTATACAAAACAATCATCAGCATGTCGAGGAAGAGCTGTGTCTCAACCGACTCTGCATCTTCTTTACAGTATCCCAACACGATATCGACAATAATCAACTTGCGTCCCTTGCCTTCCCTTAGTCCGTCTTTGCACCGTTTCAGTATCTTCAAGCTTTCCTCGTCGCTCCAGTCATGGATTATCCACTGCTATAAGGGAATGTACTTTTCCCGTTAATCGGCAATTATGTATATCTGCATGGTTTGATCTCCTAGAATTCAATCCCCCATAATATCGTACCAATATATGTATGTTTGTGTTCAAAACCTTTATTGGCCGATGAAGTTACTGGATTATCGATATACGAGATTATTTAATCATAAATTACCTATCGAGAAGAACTGATATTATATCGGAAACTTGCCTTCAGAAGATACGCGTCTGCTGGTGGAATTTCCTTGAACATGTTCCCTGCAACGTACTTCACGTTCTTGGTCCCTTTCAAGCCTGCCACCACGTGCGGGAGATCAAACACCGTGCACTCTAAATCCGGGAACTCCGCCGCGATCGCTTTAGCCATCGTCCCAGTTCCACCCCCAACGTCCACCAGTGACCTCAGCCCCTCGAACGCCCTCTTGCAATCCGATCCTAACACCTCGGTCGCTACCAACCTGGCATCGCTTGCCATTGCATTGTTGAAGCGCAAGTTCTGCTCTGGCTCATTGCCCATGTGCTCCCATATGAGCGATCCATGCTCCGTGCTGAATGGAGTAGGGTCATCGTTCAGAAACCAGGCGCCCAGGCAGTGCCATGGGTCCGTCAGTGTGGGGTCCAGCATCGCGAGTGCGAAGGGCCTTGTGCTCAAAGGGTTGTCCTTGAGGAGGAGGGAGGAGACATTGTTTAGGGCATACCCTACCTCTTCTCGGTCATCCTCGGCAACTACTCGGAGGCTTGTCTGTTCGAAGAAGCCCGAGTGGACAAGGATGCGCATGAGGTGGAAGATGCAATGAGCCTTGCCAGAGTGGACCGAAAGTGCCGAGACAAGCTCGCCGATGGTCATGGGGCCACCGTGGTTATGGATGATGTCGGGTATGCCCAATTGGAGGGCACATTTCAAGGACATGGAGTTGATGAAACTGAATATGTGATTCCATATGTGGGCTTGGGCATGCGTAAGTGAGCCTCTTGCATTACCCCCCATTGTCTTGCTCATGCCCGAATCCTCCATTTGGTATGTGCTCACTGGACTCGACTTGTATTTGGTGTGTATGTGTATTGTAAATGATACGTCTCAATCCTGCGAATTATATAGAAACCTATGGTTGACTGTTTGATGCGTGCTGGAATAATAGTGACTCCAACTAACTCTCTTCTCTAATTTGTAATATAAATTAAATGCGAATTTCTTAAGTTGAGAAATAAAATAAATCATATGATAAGTTCATATTAGAGAACCAATAGGACACCAGCTTGAAATTGGGGCATGGAAAATTATATGTGCTGCCATCTCTTTTTTATATTTCTTTTTCGGTTACTAGGGAGGTCCACATAGACTAATACAATGAAATATTCTAATATCCTAATAAAGAACATGGGTAGTTTCACAACGACTGTCGAATCTGAAACATCTTGATTATCAGCCGAAAGTATGTGTTGCTGCTCTACAGTCTCTTTGATTCTTGGTGCTTCTTGAAAAGAAATTATTAGCCTTTACCTATTGAAAAATAAAATAAAATAATATTATAAATGGTAATAAGTATAGTATAAGATATGGTAAGATGAGTACACGTTATTGTTTGAGGAAATAATTTGAATTTTGCTAATTTTAGCGGGGCAGCATAAAACACGTGAATATTGATTATATACCGAAAGTAACATTCCATGGAGTCCTGGCCCGATAATTTATCAATATAAATAGACTGCAATTATGGGGTCAGCTGACCTAATTGATTCCTAGAAAAGCCATAAAAAGGATGAACACGTGGAAGACACTTTCTTCATTTTACTCACTTTTCTTAATGCTCTAATTAATTGTGGTTCTCTTATGTCGAATAAAGATTTATATTACTCGAAAGGTCCATTTAATTGGGACATTCAGGGAGACGGGACTATCTACCAAGGATCAAAATTCAAATAACCCCACTTTTTATTTTGAGTCGTGTTGGGAAAAGTCAATTGGAAAAGTTAATCCCACATCGAAAGTATAAAAGAATATAGAATGGTTTATATGGAATTGGACATCACAATTTGATAGCTCGAGCTTTTGAATTGAAATTGAGCTCAAGTTCATGTAAGTTTGGTAGAATTTAAGATGGTATCAAAGCTCATGGTAATGATCCTAGGAGCGCGGGAGCACACATACTATGCCAGTGAAGTTCAAGTTCGGAAGTGAAAGCCTCCCTCATAGTAGTTGACACCCCCCTCCCCCTCAGAAGGGAGGAGAGACTAGTTCGAGGTAAATTGTTGAGTGCGGATGGTTAAGGTTAACGTGTCACGTGTAAGCAAAGAGTGAGAAAGACAACACGGTGTGACATGAGAACGGATGTTGAGAGTATAAAAGTCAATTGGAAAAAATTAATCCCACATTAAAATTATAAAAGAAAATATAATGGTTTGCATAGGATTAGGTCTTATATTTCAGTTGAAATTGAGTCCAAACTCATATAAGTTCGGTGAAATTTAAGAAGTTGCACCGAAATGAAGAGAAAAAATAACCATTAATTGTTCTCCATGGGTCGGAATCCAATTAAGGCATCCTATATAAAATTTATAGACCGGCCTTGATGATGCGCCAACATATATATGTATATGTAACTATGTATATATATAAAGGACATCCAACTATTTTGTGGTGAAAGAAAGAGAGAGGGCGATGGTGAGCGTGGGCGGCGCGACCACCTCCGTGATCAAGGTTGTTGCCCCTATAATGACAGCTTGTTAGAGTCATTAAGCTAGAGCCATACATTTGTGCGTCCCATCCGTTGCTTTCCATTATATGGTAGATTTATGGACTAGAAGAGGATAGAGGTAATAAAAGATCGGAGAAGGGCAAGTAAGAAAACCATGTAGTGATGTAAATATTACGTCTTGATGTTTATGCCTTGATCTGAATGTACTTAGTTAAGCCGGGTCAGGAAACACCATAGAGCGAAACTCGAGGTTATCGGGCTTGGGTAGAAGTGAGATGATAGGGATACAAAGTGTGTAGGCTAATTACTTATGATCTTAGGCTAATCTCATTAAAATCAGAAAATCACATAAAGTCTTGAAGTCACATTTTCACGTGACGCTTAGTTCGCTGGATAGAATTAAGAGAGAATATAATTGAAAAGATGAGGGAATTTGAATGATTAGAATTGAAATTCTAATTCAAGACCTATGGTTGGTCGGTTCTCGGAATTAATACAAAATGGAATCAAA